>NC_039261.1:20858105-21022084 GCF_003368295.1 Carassius auratus | reverse complement strand
GCGAACATGCTCCGAAGTGCCGATCTGAATCAACCGAGTCGCGAACAGGCTCCGAAGTGCCGATCTGAATCAACCGAGTCGCGAACAGGCTCCAAAGTGCCGATCTGAATCAACCGAGTCACGAAAAGGCTCCGAAGTGCGGATCTGAATCAAAAGAGTCGCGAACAAGGCTCCGAAGTCCCGATCTGAAAACTTCGACTAAAGAATCTAAAAAATAAACCCTATTTCTCAATAACTCTACAACTCTATGAAAGACTCAGATCACGTATCTAAAAATAAATCGCTATAGTAAAAGAGAAATAATAAGAGGAGTGAAGTACCGTTCTGCTGTGTTTGGTCCTCACGCGCATCTGACGCTCCGCTGCGCGTCTCAGCCCCTCACACGCGCCTTTACAGCACTAAATTAATCATCTTTGCTAATTATTATACATTTACTTCATTGTCAGCTTCAGGTACTTAATTTATATTGTTCAATGAACTGTTTGAAACAAAAAAAGGTTGTATTTCAGTAATAATTCAAAATTATCAAAATAAAATATATTAAATAATGGTTTATATTTTAAAATCCTTTAAAATATAATTTATTTCTGTGATGTGCGGCTGTATTTTCAGCATCATTCTTCCAGTCTTCAGTGTCACATGATCTTTAGAAATCATGAAAATATGATGATTTATTATTAGAACTATTAATAGTTTTGCTACCAAATATTATTTTGGAATCTGCGATACTTTTTAAGGATTCTTCGATGTATAATTTTTTTTTAAAGAACTGCGTTTATTCAAAATATAAATCTCTTCTAACAAAATTGATATTTGATATCACTTCTTATCAATTTAACACATCCTGAATAAAAGATTCTAAAATCTAACAAAGAACACAATTTCTTATAAAAAAAAGAACGTATAAATAAAGTCTTCCCATCTGCCTGCACTTGAGTCTTCGCCTCTTGCGATCCGTGGACACTACGTCGTTAATAACAATGGATGAAAAGTTTAGAGCCCTACTGATGATTAAGTCTAGAGTGTGTCCACCTTTGTGTGTGGGTCCATGTACATAATGAATCGGCAGGTAAAAACAGGCCTCAAGTCCAAATATTCATTTATCACCTGTTTGACCAAACACTTCCTGCTTCGATGTCTAGATTTGAATTAAAAAAAATCTCAAACATGCTCCAAAGTCCCATTCTGAATCAACCGAGTCGCGAACATGCTCCGAAGTACAGATCTGAATCAACCGAGTCGCGAACATGCTCCGAAGTGCCGATCTGAATCAACCGAGTCGCGAACAGGCTCCGAAAGTGCCGATCTGAATCAACCGAGGGCGCGAACATGCTCCGAATTCCCGATCTGAAATCAACCGAGTCGGGAAACATGCTCCGAAGTGCCGATCTGAATCAACCGAGTCGCGAACAGACTCCAAAGTGCCGATCTGAATCAACCGAGTCACGAAAAGGCTCCGAAGTGCCGATCTGAATCAAAAGAGTCGCGAACAGGCTCCGAAGTGCCGATCTGAAAACTTCGACTAAAGAATGTAAAAAATAACTCTATTTCTCTAATAACTCTACAACTCTATGAAAGACTCAGATCACGTATCTAAAAATAAATCGCTATAGTAAAAGAGAAATAATAAGAGGAGTGAAGTTTCCTACCGTTCTGCTGTGTTTGGTCCTCACGCGCATCTGACGCTCCGCTGCGCGTCTCAGCCCCTCACACGCGCCTTTACAGCGCTAAATTAATCATCTTTGCTAATTATTATACATTTACTTCATTGTCAGCTTCAGGTACTTAATTTATTATTGTTCAATGAACTATTTGAAACAAAAAAAGGTTGTAGTTCAGTAATAATTAAAAATTATCAAAATAAAATATATAAAATAATGGTTTATAGTTTAAAATCCTTTAAAATATAATTTATTTCTGTGATGTGCGGCTGTATTTTCAGCATCATTCCTCCAGTTTTCAGTGTCACATGATCTTTAGAAATCATGAAAATATGATGATTTATTATTAGAACTATTATTAGTTTTGCTACCAAATATTATTTTGGAATCTGCAATACTTTTTTAAGGATTCTTCGATGTATAATTTTTTTTAAAGAACTGCGTTTATTCAAAATATAAATCTCTTCTAACAAAATTGATATTTGATATCACTTCTTATCAATTTAACACATCCTGAATAAAAGATTCTAAAATCTAACAAAGAATAAAATTTCTTATAAAAAACGAACGTATAAATAAAGTCTTCCCATCTGCCTGCACTTGAGTCTTCGCCTCTTGCGATCCGTGACACTGCGTCGTTAATAACTATGGATGAAAAGTTTAGAGCCCTACTGATGATTAAGTCTAGAGTGTGTCCACCTTTGTGTATGGGTCCATGTACATAATGAATCGACAGGTAAAAACAGGCCTCAAGTCCAAATATTCATTTATCACCTGTTTGACAAGCACTTCCTGCTTCGATGTCTAGATTTGAATTTAAAAAAATCTCAAACATGCTCCAAAGTCCCATTCTGAATCAACCGAGTCGCGAACATGCTCCGAAGTACAGATCTGAATCAACCGAGTCGCGAACATGCTCCGAAGTGCCGATCTGAATCAACCGAGTCGCGAACAGGCTCCGAAGTGCCGATCTGAATCAACCGAGGGCGCGAACATGCTCCGGATTCCCGATCTGAAATCAACCGAGTCGGGAACATGCTCCGAAGTGCCGATCTGAATCAACCGAGTCGCGAACAGACTCCAAAGTGCCGATCTGAATCAACCGAGTCACGAAAAGGCTCCGAAGTGCCGATCTGAATCAAAAGAGTCGCGAACAGGCTCCGAAGTGCCGATCTGAAAACTTCGACTAAAGAATGTAAAAAATAACTCTATTTCTCTAATAACTCTACAACTCTATGAAAGACTCAGATCACGTATCTAAAAATAAATCGCTATAGTAAAAGAGAAATAATAAGAGGAGTGAAGTTTCCTACCGTTCTGCTGTGTTTGGTCCTCACGCGCATCTGACGCTCCGCTGCGCGTCTCAGCCCCTCACACGCGCCTTTACAGCGCTAAATTAATCATCTTTGCTAATTATTATACATTTACTTCATTGTCAGCTTCAGGTACTTAATTTATTATTGTTCAATGAACTATTTGAAACAAAAAAGGTTGTAGTTCAGTAATAATTCAAAATTATCAAAATAAAATATATAAAATAATGGTTTATAGTTTAAAATCCTTTAAAATATAATTTATTTCTGTGATGTGCGGCTGTATTTTCAGCATCATTCCTCCAGTTTTCAGTGTCACATGATCTTTAGAAATCATGAAAATATGATGATTTATTATTAGAACTATTAATAGTTTTGTTACCAAATATTATTTTGGAATCTGCAATACTTTTTTAAGGATTCTTCGATGTATAATTTTTTTTAAAGAACTGCGTTTATTCAAAATATAAATCTCTTCTAACAAAATTAATATTTGATATCACTTCTTATCAATTTAACACATCCTGAATAAAAGATTCTAAAATCTAACAAAGAATACAATTTCTTATAAAAAACGAACGTATAAATAAAGTCTTCCCATCTGCCTGCACTTGAGTCTTCGCCTCTTGCGATCCGTGACACTGCGTCGTTAATAACTATGGATGAAAAGTTTAGAGCCCTACTGATGATTAAGTCTAGAGTGTGTCCACCTTTGTGTGTGGGTCCATGTACATAATGAATCGACAGGTAAAAAAAGGCCTCAAGTCCAAATATTCATTTATCACCTGTTTGACAAACACTTCCTGCTTCGATGTCTAGATTTGAATTAAAAAAAATCTCAAACATGCTCCAAAGTCCCATTCTGAATCAACCGAGTCGCGAACATGCTCCGAAGTACAGATCTGAATCAACCGAGTCGCGAACAGGCTCCGAAGTGCCGATCTGAATCAACCGAGGGCGCGAACATGCTCCGAATTCCCGATCTGAAATCAACCGAGTCACGCGCCTTTACAGCGCTAAATTAATCATCTTTGCTAATTATTATACATTTACTTCATTGTCAGCTTCAGGTACTTAATTTATTATTGTTCAATGAACTATTTGAAACAAAAAAGGTTGTATTTCAGTAATAATTCAAAATTATCAAAATAAAATATATAAAATAATGGTTTATATTTTAAAATCCTTTAAAATATAATTTATTTCTGTGATGTGCGGCTGTATTTTCAGCATCATTCTTCCAGTCTTCAGCGTCACATGATCTTTAGAAATCATGAAAATATGATGATTTATTATCAGAACTATTAATAGTTTTGCTACCAAATATTATTTTGGAATCTGCGATACTTTTTTAAGGATTCTTCGATGTATAATTTTTTTTAAAGAACTGCGTTTATTCAAAATATAAATCTCTTCTAACAAAATTGATATTTGATATCACTTCTTATCAATTTAACACATCCTGAATAAAAGATTCTAAAATCTAACAAAGAATACAATTTCTTATAAAAAACGAACGTATAAATAAAGTCTTCCCATCTGCCTGCACTTGAGTCTTCGCCTCTTGCGATCCGTGACACTGCGTCGTTAATAACTGTGGATGAAAAGTTTAGAGCCCTACTGATGATTAAGTCTAGAGTGTGTCCACCTTTGTGTGTGGGTCCATGTACATAATGAATCGACAGGTAAAAACAGGCCTCAAGTCCAAATATTCATTTATCACCTGTTTGACAAACACTTCCTGCTTCGATGTCTAGATTTGAATTAAAAAAAAATCTCAAACATGCTCCAAAGTCCCATTCTGAATCAACCGAGTCGCGAACATGCTCCGAAGTACAGATCTGAATCAGCCAAGTCGCGAACATGCTCCGAAGTGCCGATCTGAATCAACCGAGTCGCGAACATGCTCCGAATTCCCGATCTGAAATCAACCGAGTCGCGAACATGCTCCGAAGTGCCGATCTGAATCAACCGAGTCTCGAACAGACTCCAAAGTGCCGATCTGAATCAACCGAGTCACGAAAAGGCTCCGAAGTGCCGATCTGAATCAAAAGATTCGCGAACAGGCTCCGAAGTCCCGATCTGAAAACTTCGACTAAAGAATGTAAAAAATAACTCTATTTCTCTAATAACTCTACAACTCTATGAAAGACTCAGATCACGTATCTAAAAATAAATCGCTATAGTAAAAGAGAAATAATAAGAGGAGTGAAGTTTCCTACCGTTCTGCTGTGTTTGGTCCTCACGCGCATCTGACGCTCCGCTGCGCGTCTCAGCCCCTCACACGCGCCTTTACAGCGCTAAATTAATCATCTTTGCTAATTATTATACATTTACTTCATTGTCAGCTTCAGGTACTTAATTTATTATTGTTCAATGAACTATTTGAAACAAAAAAGGTTGTAGTTCAGTAATAATTCAAAATTATCAAAATAAAATATATAAAATAATGGTTTATAGTTTAAAATCCTTTAAAATATAATTTATTTCTGTGATGTGCGGCTGTATTTTCAGCATCATTCCTCCAGTTTTCAGTGTCACATGATCTTTAGAAATCATGAAAATATGATGATTTATTATTAGAACTATTAATAGTTTTGTTACCAAATATTATTTTGGAATCTGCAATACTTTTTTAAGGATTCTTCGATGTATAATTTTTTTTTAAAGAACTGCGTTTATTCAAAATATAAATCTCTTCTAACAAAATTGATATTTGATATCACTTCTTATCAATTTAACACATCCTGAATAAAAGATTCTAAAATCTAACAAAGAATACAATTTCTTATAAAAAAAGAACGTATAAATAAAGTCTTCCCATCTGCCTGCACTTGAGTCTTCGCCTCTTGCGATCCGTGACACTACGTCGTTATTAACAATGGATGAAAAGTTTAGAGCCCTACTGATGATTAAGTCTAGAGTGTGTCCACCTTTGTGTGTGGGTCCATGTACATAATGAATCGACAGGTAAAAACAGGCCTCAAGTCCAAATATTCATTTATCACCTGTTTGACAAACACTTCCTGCTTCGATGTCTAGATTTGAATTTAAAAAAATCTCAAACATGCTCCAAAGTCCCATTCTGAATCAACCGAGTCGCGAACATGCTCCGAAGTACAGATCTGAATCAACCGAGTCGCGAACATGCTCCGAAGTGCCGATCTTAATCAACCGAGTCGCGAACAGGCTCCGAAGTGCCGATCTGAATCAACCGAGGGCGCGAACATGCTCCGAATTCCCGATCTGAAATCAACCGAGTCACGCGCCTTTACAGCGCTAAATTAATCATCTTTGCTAATTATTATACATTTACTTCATTGTCAGCTTCAGGTACTTAATTTATTATTGTTCAATGAACTGTTTGAAACAAAAAAAGGTTGTATTTCAGTAATAATTCAAAATTATCAAAATAAAATATATAAAATAATGGTTTATATTTTAAAATCCTTTAAAATATAATTTATTTCTGTGATGTGCGGCTGTATTTTCAGCATCATTCTTCCAGTCTTCAGTGTCACATGATCTTTAGAAATCATGAAAATATGATGATTTATTATTAGAACTATTAATAGTTTTGCTACCAAATATTATTTTGGAATCTGAGATACTTTTTTAAGGATTCTTCGATGTATAATTTTTTTTAAAGAACTGCGTTTATTCAAAATATAAATCTCTTCTAACAAAATTGATATTTGATATCACTTCTTATCAATTTAACACATCCTGAATAAAAGATTCTAAAATCTAACAAAGAATACAATTTCTTATAAAAAAAGAACGTATAAATAAAGTGTTCCCATCTGCCTGCACTTGAGTCTTCGCCTCTTGCGATCCGTGACACTACGTCGTTAATAACAATGGATGAAAAGTTTAGAGCCCTACTGATGATTAAGTCTAGAGTGTGTCCACGTTTGTGTGTGTGTACATGTACATAATGAATCGACAGGTAAAAACAGGCCTCAAGTCCAAATATTCATTTATCACCTGTTTGACAAACACTTCCTGCTTCGATGTCTAGATTTGAATTAAAAAAAATCTCAAACATGCTCCAAAGTCCCATTCTGAATCAACCGAGTCGCGAACATGCTCCGAAGTACAGATCTGAATCAACCGAGTCGCGAACATGCTCCGAAGTGCCGATCTGAATCAACCGAGTCGCGAACAGACTCCAAAGTGCCGATCTGAATCAACCGAGTCACGAAAAGGCTCCGAAGTGCCGATCTGAATCAAAAGAGTCGCGAACAGGCTCTGAAGTGCCGATCTGAATCAACCGAGTCACGAAAAGGCTCCGAAGTGCCGATCTGAATCAAAAGATTCGCCAACAGGCTCCGAAGTCCCGATCTGAAAACTTCGACTAAAGAATGTAAAAAATAACTCTATTTCTCTAATAACTCTACAACTCTATGAAAGACTCAGATCACGTATCTAAAAATAAATCGCTATAGTAAAAGAGAAATAATAAGAGGAGTGAAGTTTCCTACCGTTCTGCTGTGTTTGGTCCTCACGCGCATCTGACGCTCCGCTGCGCGTCTCAGCCCCTCACATGCGCCTTTACAGCGCTAAATTAATCATCTTTGCTAATTATTATACATTTACTTCATTGTCAGCTTCAGGTACTTAATTTATTATTGTTCAATGAACTATTTGAAACAAAAAAGGTTGTAGTTCAGTAATAATTCAAAATTATCAAAATAAAATATATAAAATAATGGTTTATAGTTTAAAATCCTTTAAAATATAATTTATTTCTGTGATGTGCGGCTGTATTTTCAGCATCATTCCTCCAGTTTTCAGTGTCACATGATCTTTAGAAATCATGAAAATATGATGATTTATTATTAGAACTATTAATAGTTTTGTTACCAAATATTATTTTGGAATCTGCAATACTTTTTTAAGGATTCTTCGATGTATAATTTTTTTTTAAAGAACTGCGTTTATTCAAAATATAAATCTCTTCTAACAAAATTAATATTTGATATCACTTCTTATCAATTTAACACATCCTGAATAAAAGATTCTAAAATCTAACAAAGAATACAATTTCTTATAAAAAACGAACGTATAAATAAAGTCTTCCCATCTGCCTGCACTTGAGTCTTCGCCTCTTGCGATCCGTGACACTGCGTCGTTAATAACTATGGATGAAAAGTTTAGAGCCCTACTGATGATTAAGTCTAGAGTGTGTCCACCTTTGTGTGTGGGTCCATGTACATAATGAATCGACAGGTAAAAACAGGCCTCAAGTCCAAATATTCATTTATCACCTGTTTGACAAACACTTCCTGCTTCGATGTCTAGATTTGAATTAAAAAAAATCTCAAACATGCTCCAAAGTCCCATTCTGAATCAACCGAGTCGCGAACATGCTCCGAAGTACAGATCTGAATCAACCAAGTCGCGAACATGCTCCGAAGTGCCGATCTGAATCAACCGAGTCGCGAACATGCTCCAAATTCCCGATCTGAAATCAACCGAGTCGCGAACATGCTCCGAAGTGCCGATCTGAATCAACCGAGTCTCGAACAGACTCCAAAGTGCCGATCTGAATCAACCGAGTCACGAAAAGGCTCCGAAGTGCCGATCTGAATCAAAAGATTCGCGAACAGGCTCCGAAGTCCCGATCTGAAAACTTCGACTAAAGAATGTAAAAAATAACTCTATTTCTCTAATAACTCTACAACTCTATGAAAGACTCAGATCACGTATCTAAAAATAAATCGCTATAGTAAAAGAGAAATAATAGGAGGAGTGAAGTTTCCTACCGTTCTGCTGTGTTTGGTCCTCACGCGCATCTGACGCTCCGCTGCGCGTCTCAGCCCCTCACATGCGCCTTTACAGCGCTAAATTAATCATCTTTGCTAATTATTATACATTTACTTCATTGTCAGCTTCAGGTACTTAATTTATTATTGTTCAATGAACTATTTGAAACAAAAAAGGTTGTAGTTCAGTAATAATTCAAAATTATCAAAATAAAATATATAAAATAATGGTTTATAGTTTAAAATCCTTTAAAATATAATTTATTTCTGTGATGTGCGGCTGTATTTTCAGCATCATTCCTCCAGTTTTCAGTGTCACATGATCTTTAGAAATCATGAAAATATGATGATTTATTATTAGAACTATTAATAGTTTTGTTACCAAATATTATTTTGGAATCTGCAATACTTTTTTAAGGATTCTTCGATGTATAATTTTTTTTTAAAGAACTGCGTTTATTCAAAATATAAATCTCTTCTAACAAAATTAATATTTGATATCACTTCTTATCAATTTAACACATCCTGAATAAAAGATTCTAAAATCTAACAAAGAATACAATTTCTTATAAAAAACGAACGTATAAATAAAGTCTTCCCATCTGCCTGCACTTGAGTCTTCGCCTCTTGCGATCCGTGACACTGCGTCGTTAATAACTATGGATGAAAAGTTTAGAGCCCTACTGATGATTAAGTCTAGAGTGTGTCCA
Source organism: Carassius auratus (assembly GCF_003368295.1). Classification (NCBI taxonomy): domain Eukaryota; kingdom Metazoa; phylum Chordata; class Actinopteri; order Cypriniformes; family Cyprinidae; genus Carassius; species Carassius auratus. Next base: position 21,012,632 of record NC_039261.1, on the reverse strand, counting down.
CCTTTGTGTGTGGGTCCATGTACATAATGAATCGACAGGTAAAAACAGGCCTCAAGTCCAAATATTCATTTATCACCTGTTTGACAAACACTTCCTGCTTCGATGTCTAGATTTGAATTAAAAAAAATCTCAAACATGCTCCAAAGTCCCATTCTGAATCAACCGAGTCGCGAACATGCTCCGAAGTACAGATCTGAATCAACCGAGTCGCGAACAGGCTCCGAAGTGCCGATCTGAATCAACCGAGGGCGCGAACATGCTCCGAATTCCCGATCTGAAATCAACCGAGTCACGCGCCTTTACAGCGCTAAATTAATCATCTTTGCTAATTATTATACATTTACTTCATTGTCAGCTTCAGGTACTTAATTTATTATTGTTCAATGAACTATTTGAAACAAAAAAGGTTGTATTTCAGTAATAATTCAAAATTATCAAAATAAAATATATAAAATAATGGTTTATATTTTAAAATCCTTTAAAATATAATTTATTTCTGTGATGTGCGGCTGTATTTTCAGCATCATTCTTCCAGTCTTCAGCGTCACATGATCTTTAGAAATCATGAAAATATGATGATTTATTATCAGAACTATTAATAGTTTTGCTACCAAATATTATTTTGGAATCTGCGATACTTTTTTAAGGATTCTTCGATGTATAATTTTTTTTAAAGAACTGCGTTTATTCAAAATATAAATCTCTTCTAACAAAATTGATATTTGATATCACTTCTTATCAATTTAACACATCCTGAATAAAAGATTCTAAAATCTAACAAAGAATACAATTTCTTATAAAAAAAGAACGTATAAATAAAGTCTTCCCATCTGCCTGCACTTGAGTCTTCGCCTCTTGCGATCCGTGACACTACGTCGTTAATAACAATGGATGAAAAGTTTAGAGCCCTACTGATGATTAAGTCTAGAGTGTGTCCACCTTTGTGTGTGGGTCCATGTACATAATGAATCAACAGGTAAAAACAGGCCTCAAGTCCAAATATTCATTTATCACCTGTTTGACAAACACTTCCTGCTTCGATGTCTAGATTTGAATTAAAAAAAAATCTCAAACATGCTCCAAAGTCCCATTCTGAATCAACCGAGTCGCGAACATGCTCCGAAGTACAGATCTGAATCAACCGAGTCGCGAACATGCTCCGAAGTGCCGATCTGAATCAACCGAGTCGCGAACAGGCTCCGAAGTGCCGATCTGAATCAACCGAGGGCGCGAACATGCTCCGAATTCCCGATCTGAAATCAACCGAGTCACGCGCCTTTACAGCGCTAAATTAATCATCTTTGCTAATTATTATACATTTACTTCATTGTCAGCTTCAGGTACTTAATTTATTATTGTTCAATGAACTGTTTGAAACAAAAAAGGTTGTATTTCAGTAATAATTCAAAATTATCAAAATAAAATATATAAAATAATGGTTTATATTTTAAAATCCTTTAAAATATAATTTATTTCTGTGATGTGCGGCTGTATTTTCAGCATCATTCTTCCAGTCTTCAGTGTCACATGATCTTTATGAAAATCATGAAAATCATGAAAATATGATGATTTATTATTAGAACTATTAATAGTTTTGCTACCAAATATTATTTTGGAATCTGAAATACTTTTTTAAGGATTCTTCGATGTATAATTTTTTTTAAAGAACTGCGTTTATTCAAAATATAAAACTCTTCTAACAAAATTGATATTTGATATCACTTCTTATCAATTTAACACATCCTGAATAAAAGATTCTAAAATCTAACAAAGAATACAATTTCTTATAAAAAAAGAACGTATAAATAAAGTCTTCCCATCTGCCTGCACTTGAGTCTTCGCCTCTTGCGATCCGTGACACTACGTCGTTAATAACAATGGATGAAAAGTTTAGAGCCCTACTGATGATTAAGTCTAGAGTGTGTCCACCTTTGTGTGTGGGTCCATGTACATAATGAATCGACAGGTAAAAACAGGCCTCAAGTCCAAATATTCATTTATCACCTGTTTGACAAACACTTCCTGCTTAGATGTCTAGATTTGAATTTAAAAAAATCTCAAACATGCTCCAAAGTCCCATTCTGAATCAACCGAGTCGCGAACATGCTCCGAAGTACAGATCTGAATCAACCGAGTCGCGAACATGCTCCGAAGTGCCGATCTGAATCAACCGAGTCGCGAACAGGCTCCGAAGTGCCGATCTGAATCAACCGAGGCCGCGAACATGCTCCGAATTCCCGATCTGAAATCAACCGAGTCGGGAACATGCTCCGAAGTGCCGATCTGAATCAACCGAGTCGCGAACAGACTCCAAAGTGCCGATCTGAATCAACCGAGTCACGAAAAGGCTCCGAAGTGCCGATCTGAATCAAAAGAGTCGCGAACAGGCTCCGAAGTGCCGATCTGAATCAACCGAGTCACGAAAAGGCTCCGAAGTGCCGATCTGAATCAAAAGATTCGCCAACAGGCTCCGAAGTCCCGATCTGAAAACTTCGACTAAAGAATGTAAAAAATAACTCTATTTCTCTAATAACTCTACAACTCTATGAAAGACTCAGATCACGTATCTAAAAATAAATCGCTATAGTAAAAGAGAAATAATAAGAGGAGTGAAGTTTCCTACCGTTCTGCTGTGTTTGGTCCTCACGCGCATCTGACGCTCCGCTGCGCGTCTCAGCCCCTCACATGCGCCTTTACAGCGCTAAATTAATCATCTTTGCTAATTATTATACATTTACTTCATTGTCAGCTTCAGGTACTTAATTTATTATTGTTCAATGAACTATTTGAAACAAAAAAGGTTGTAGTTCAGTAATAATTCAAAATTATCAAAATAAAATATATAAAATAATGGTTTATAGTTTAAAATCCTTTAAAATATAATTTATTTCTGTGATGTGCGGCTGTATTTTCAGCATCATTCCTCCAGTTTTCAGTGTCACATGATCTTTAGAAATCATGAAAATATGATGATTTATTATTAGAACTATTAATAGTTTTGTTACCAAATATTATTTTGGAATCTGCAATACTTTTTTAAGGATTCTTCGATGTATAATTTTTTTTTTAAAGAACTGCGTTTATTCAAAATATAAATCTCTTCTAACAAAATTAATATTTGATATCACTTCTTATCAATTTAACACATCCTGAATAAAAGATTCTAAAATCTAACAAAGAATACAATTTCTTATAAAAAACGAACGTATAAATAAAGTCTTCCCATCTGCCTGCACTTGAGTCTTCGCCTCTTGCCATCCGTGACACTGCGTCGTTAATAACTATGGATGAAAAGTTTAGAGCCCTACTGATGATTAAGTCTAGAGTGTGTCCACCTTTGTGTGTGGGTCCATGTACATAATGAATCGACAGGTAAAAAAAGGCCTCAAGTCCAAATATTCATTTATCACCTGTTTGACAAACACTTCCTGCTTCGATGTCTAGATTTGAATTAAAAAAAATCTCAAACATGCTCCAAAGTCCCATTCTGAATCAACCGAGTCGCGAACATGCTCCGAAGTACAGATCTGAATCAACCAAGTCGCGAACATGCTCCGAAGTGCCGATCTGAATCAACCGAGTCGCGAACATGCTCCAAATTCCCGATCTGAAATCAACCGAGTCGCGAACATGCTCCGAAGTGCCGATCTGAATCAACCGAGTCTCGAACAGACTCCAAAGTGCCGATCTGAATCAACCGAGTCACGAAAAGGCTCCGAAGTGCCGATCTGAATCAAAAGATTCGCGAACAGGCTCCGAAGTCCCGATCTGAAAACTTCGACTAAAGAATGTAAAAAATAACTCTATTTCTCTAATAACTCTACAACTCTATGAAAGACTCAGATCACGTATCTAAAAATAAATCGCTATAGTAAAAGAGAAATAATAGGAGGAGTGAAGTTTCCTACCGTTCTGCTGTGTTTGGTCCTCACGCGCATCTGACGCTCCGCTGCGCGTCTCAGCCCCTCACATGCGCCTTTACAGCGCTAAATTAATCATCTTTGCTAATTATTATACATTTACTTCATTGTCAGCTTCAGGTACTTAATTTATTATTGTTCAATGAACTATTTGAAACAAAAAAGGTTGTAGTTCAGTAATAATTCAAAATTATCAAAATAAAATATATAAAATAATGGTTTATAGTTTAAAATCCTTTAAAATATAATTTATTTCTGTGATGTGCGGCTGTATTTTCAGCATCATTCCTCCAGTTTTCAGTGTCACATGATCTTTAGAAATCATGAAAATATGATGATTTATTATTAGAACTATTAATAGTTTTGTTACCAAATATTATTTTGGAATCTGCAATACTTTTTTAAGGATTCTTCGATGTATAATTTTTTTTTTAAAGAACTGCGTTTATTCAAAATATAAATCTCTTCTAACAAAATTAATATTTGATATCACTTCTTATCAATTTAACACATCCTGAATAAAAGATTCTAAAATCTAACAAAGAATACAATTTCTTATAAAAAACGAACGTATAAATAAAGTCTTCCCATCTGCCTGCACTTGAGTCTTCGCCTCTTGCGATCCGTGACACTGCGTCGTTAATAACTATGGATGAAAAGTTTAGAGCCCTACTGATGATTAAGTCTAGAGTGTGTCCACCTTTGTGTGTGGGTCCATGTACATAATGAATCGACAGGTAAAAACAGGCCTCAAGTCCAAATATTCATTTATCACCTGTTTGACAAACACTTCCTGCTTCGATGTCTAGATTTGAATTAAAAAAAATCTCAAACATGCTCCAAAGTCCCATTCTGAATCAACCGAGTCGCGAACATGCTCCGAAGTACAGATCTGAATCAACCGAGTCGCGAACAGGCTCCGAAGTGCCGATCTGAATCAACCGAGGGCGCGAACATGCTCCGAATTCCCGATCTGAAATCAACCGAGTCACGCGCCTTTACAGCGCTAAATTAATCATCTTTGCTAATTATTATACATTTACTTCATTGTCAGCTTCAGGTACTTAATTTATTATTGTTCAATGAACTATTTGAAACAAAAAAGGTTGTATTTCAGTAATAATTCAAAATTATCAAAATAAAATATATAAAATAATGGTTTATATTTTAAAATCCTTTAAAATATAATTTATTTCTGTGATGTGCGGCTGTATTTTCAGCATCATTCTTCCAGTCTTCAGCGTCACATGATCTTTAGAAATCATGAAAATATGATGATTTATTATCAGAACTATTAATAGTTTTGCTACCAAATATTATTTTGGAATCTGCGATACTTTTTTAAGGATTCTTCGATGTATAATTTTTTTTAAAGAACTGCGTTTATTCAAAATATAAATCTCTTCTAACAAAATTGATATTTGATATCACTTCTTATCAATTTAACACATCCTGAATAAAAGATTCTAAAATCTAACAAAGAATACAATTTCTTATAAAAAAAGAACGTATAAATAAAGTCTTCCCATCTGCCTGCACTTGAGTCTTCGCCTCTTGCGATCCGTGACACTACGTCGTTAATAACAATGGATGAAAAGTTTAGAGCCCTACTGATGATTAAGTCTAGAGTGTGTCCACCTTTGTGTGTGGGTCCATGTACATAATGAATCAACAGGTAAAAACAGGCCTCAAGTCCAAATATTCATTTATCACCTGTTTGACAAACACTTCCTGCTTCGATGTCTAGATTTGAATTTAAAAAAAAATCTCAAACATGCTCCAAAGTCCCATTCTGAATCAACCGAGTCGCGAACATGCTCCGAAGTACAGATCTGAATCAACCGAGTCGCGAACATGCTCCGAAGTGCCGATCTGAATCAACCGAGTCGCGAACAGGCTCCGAAGTGCCGATCTGAATCAACCGAGGGCGCGAACATGCTCCGAATTCCCGATCTGAAATCAACCGAGTCGCGAACATGCTCCGAAGTGCCGATCTGAATCAACCGAGTCGCGAACAGGCTCCAAAGTGCCGATCTGAATCAAAAGAGTCGCGAACAGGCTCCGAAGTCCCGATCTGAAAACTTCGACTAAAGAATGTAAAAAATAACTCTATTTCTCTAATAACTCTACAACTCTATGAAAGACTCAGATCACGTATCTAAAATATAAATCGCTATAGTAAAATAGAAATAATAAGAGGAGTGAAGTTTCCTACCGTTCTGCTGTGTTTGGTCCTCACGCACATCTGACGCTCCGCTGCGCGTCTCAGCCCCTCACACGCGCCTTTACAGCGGTAAATTAATCATCTTTGCTAATTATTATACATTTACTTCATTGTCAGCTTCAGGTACTTAATTTATTATTGTTCAATGAACTGTTTGAAACAAAAAAAGGTTGTATTTCAGTAATAATTCAAAATTATCAAAATAAAATATATAAAATAATGGTTTATATTTTAAAATCCTTTAAAATATAATTTATTTCTGTGATGTGCGGCTGTATTTTCAGCATCATTCTTCCAGTCTTCAGTGTCACATGATCTTTAGAAATCATGAAAATATGATGATTTATTATTAGAACTATGAATAATTTTGCTACCAAATATTATTTTGGAATCTGCGATACTTTTTTAAGGATTCTTCGATGTATATTTTTTTAAAGAACAGCGTTTATTCAAAATATAAATCTCTTCTAACAAAATTAATCTTTGATATCACTTCTTATCAATTTAACACATCCTGAATAAAAGATTCTAAAATCTAACAAAGAATAAAATTTCTTATAAAAAAAGAAAGGATAAAAACTTACTGACCCCAAACTATTGAACTGTAGTGAATATTGTTAGAAAAGTCTTCTATTTTAAATAAATGCTCTTCTTTTTAACTTTTCATTCATCAAAGAATCCTGAAAGAAGTATCACAGTTTCAGCAGCACAACTCTGATAATAAATCATCATATTATTCTGATTTCTGAAGATCATGTGACACTGAAGACTGGAGAAATGATGCTGAAAATACAGCTGCACATCACATGAATAAATTACAACTTCATGTATATTAAAATAGAAAAATGTTAATAATATTTCACAATATTACATGTTTTCCAGTATTTTTGATCAAATAAATGCTGTCTTGATGAGTAAAATAAATTCCTGTAAAAAAAAACATTAAAAGTCATTCTGATCCCAAACTCTGACCGGTAGTTTGTGTGTTTATATATATATATATATAGAAATATAGAAATATATATATATATATATGCCCACTAACAAACTAGGCAAGGTAAGTTTATTTATATAGCACATTTCATACACAATGGTAATTCAAAGTGCTTCACATAAAAGAAAGTAAAATAATCATAAAGAAAAATTATAACAAAAATGAAACGAGCAATTGTTATGTTGGTATTTCAGTTAGCCATTAAACATGAAGCACACACGGCTGAACGGATAATCACTTTACTAGTTCTCTCACTCACTCACACGCATGCGTAAAACAGCAGGCAAAACTTAACCCCTTCGTAACCCCCGAAAACCTAATGGTAGAACACAACATTTCCCCCCCCTTTCAAAGAACAAAACTGTGCTCTCTTAAGCTGTAACCATAGGAAATTACCAAACACCTAAGCATTAAACTCTGTGATAAAGTCCTTTAGGTATGCGGGACTAGCTCTTGCTCGAATCGGCCGACTCTCAGTTACTGTTGACTGCGGCACTGCTTGGCCCTCCTGATTCCCATCAGGCAGTGGATAAAGAGGTTGAGGCCCCACAGCTGGTGGAGATTGATGCGGGATCACCCTGACAGGGGAACCTTGATGCACTCGGCCTGCCTGTGGTTGTACTGGCAGCGGTGGCGGTGGTGCAAAAACCGAGCTGTGTGTTGGCCCTCCACTAAGCTCCTTTGTTTGTGAGCACATGTGTGAGTTGAAAGGGTTTGGCACTTTCCGCAGTCTGCTAGCATTCCAGCGAGAACCATCGCTCAACAAGAATGTGGCAGGCCCTAACTGACAATCCACCTGGAGGGGTTCAGACCAAAACGATGCCATTTTATTGCTACGGTGTGGTCTCCGGACCCGAACCCAGTCTAGAACTGTTATATTACTAGGTTTGGCCTTGTGTCTTCTGTCAAAGTTGGCCTTCATTCGCTTCTAGTTTGAAGTTACAGCAGCTTTGGCTGCTGCCCAGGTGCCGTCTGAGGCTGTAGCTGACAATTCCTGTGGTCTCAGTCTGTCCAATGGCAAGTCCATCTCTCGGCCAAGCATAAGCAGAGCAGGAGAGGCCTGAGTGGTGGTGTGCTGGCTAGTTCTGTAATGCATAAGCGTTAAGTTGAGTGCTGTTTGGAATGTATACCCCTGGGCCTGGTGTGCACGAATGCCATTCTTAAGGCTTTGATTGAATCTTTCAACCCCACCATTTGCCTGGGGATGGTAGAGTGCGGCACGGAAATGCTTAATTCCTTTACTGCACAGGAAATTGGAGAAGTCTGCAGAGGTAAACTGCGGCCCATTGTCAGTAGTGATGGCACGGGGCATGCCCCAGCGAGCAAACAGACTCTCCAGTATCTGAGTGATGGTCTGTGTGGTAACTGTCCCGGCTGGTATTACCTCAGGCCATTTAGAATGGAGATCATACACGACCACCAGAAAGCGCTGATGGTGGGGAACGCCATGGCCATGAATTTCCCCACAGATGTCAAGTTGAAGGTGCTCCCATGGGTAAGATGGCCATGGAACAGGCTGCAAAGGGGGTGAGACCGGTTGTCCAGTCTTTCCACTGAGTAGACATGGTTCACAATCTCTGACCAGTCCTTCAATGTCACGATCAATGCCTGGCCACCAAACCAGGTCCCGGCATCTTTGCTTAACCTTTACAATACCCAAGTGCCCCTCATGCGCCATTGATAAGACACGTGCGCGCAGGCAGCGTGGCACCACTGTACACAGGCCTCTAGAGACACACACATCGCCCCAACATGACAGTTCATTTTGTATTTTAGCAAAAGGTTTTAGCTCCTCGGGCACCCGTGCTGGCCATCCTGAGCGTATGTATGTGCGCAGTGTTGTAAGTGTGGGGTCACACTTGGACTCCCTCTGCAACTGCTCCAAGGAGACCGATTCTTGCAGAGGTGTGTGAAGCATCTGAATGAGGTCCGACTCCATGTCATAATTTCCTGGCGAGGCTGCTGGTGTGGGTGCCTCAATTGATCGAGATAGCAGATCAGCAACAACGTTGTCCCTCCCTGGCGTGAACTTGAGTTGATAGTCATACTGCCTTAGACGCTCACCCCATCTGTAAAGACGCAGGGGTTTATGACCTGAGCCAGAGGCCGACAAGAGTGTGGTCAGAGCCTGATGGTCCGTGCGGAGAGTGAAATGCCGACCATAGAGAAAGAAATGCCATCGTTCAGTTGCCCAGACACAAGCAAGGGCCTCACGTTCACCTACAGAGTAGCGCTGTTCAGTGGGTGTCAAAGCTCTGGAGGCAAATGCTATAGGTCTTTCCACTCCATGCTGCATCTGCGACAGCACTGCTCCCAGTGCCTGTGTAGAGGCATCGCAGGTGACGATAGGCTGACTATCAGGATTGAAGTGAGCTAAGACAGGAGGAGTGGTAAGCTGGGACTTTAGTGTTCTGACGGCCTCGGAGCATGCACTAGTCCAGTTCCATGGCTCTTCTTTCTTTAGTAACTGGCGAAGGGGTGCCGTGGTTTGGGAGTACTGAGGCAAGAAACGAAGGTAATAGGCCGTCATGCCAAGAAATGAGGCCACCTGTGAGGAAGAGGTGGGCTCTGGGATTCTGTGTATCGCCTCAATATTTGACTGAAGAGGGGCGATGCCCCTAGACGTGAGGCGGTACCCAACAAAGTCTATGGCTGAGGCTGCAAAAGTGCATTTCTCTCCATTTAATGTAAGGTTATGTGCCATGAGAGCACTGGCCACCCTGCTGAGACGGTCGTTATGGGTCTGGACATCTGGCGCATGGACTACTATATCATCCAGGAATACTCCAACTCCGGGAATTCCAGCCAAAATGGTGGTCATTACCTTTTGAAAGCAGCTGGGGGCGGAGCTTAGGCCAAACGGCATACGAGTATATCGAAATACCCCAGCGTGTGTGACGAATGCTGTGAGATCTCTGCTAGAAGGGTGAAGTGGCACCTGCAGATAGCCTTGGCGCAGGTCCAGTTTTGAGAAGACTGTTGAACCATAGAAGTAAGCAGTGAGCTCCTCAGCTGTGGGTAAGGGGTACTTATCTGGGATAACCGCCTTATTTACAGAGCGCAGGTCGACACATACTCGTATTCCTCCTGATTTTTTTTTTTGCAATGACCAGGTTAGAAATCCAGGGAGATGCATTGACCGGCTCAATAATTCCCATGTCCAGTATCATTTGAAGCTCCGCAGTAACTTCTTCCCGCAGGGCTAGGGGAATTCTGCGCAGGGGCTGTATGACCGGCGGCACAACAGGGTCAACCAAAGGCCTATGGGTGAATGTTGTAAGGCAGCCCAGTCCGTCGAACAGTGATGGCCATCTCTGTTGCCAGGTGGAGGTGACATGGTGGATATCAGAGCCCTTTTCATCTCGAAGTGTGAATCCCAAGCTTGTAAATAGATCAAGTCCAAGAAGGTTGGCTCCCCGCTCAGTAATGTAGAAGGGAAATGATGGCAGATGTTTAGAGCCATAACGTACTGAGACCCGTAGAACGCCGAGCATCACAATCTTAGAGCTGTCATAACCACAGAGGGAAGTGCAGGGTTGTTGTAATGGCAGATGTGAGAAAAACTTGTGATACGTACTGGCATTAAGCAACGATGCCGCTGCTCCCGTATCCATCAGGAGTGGAAGGCTTACCTCCTCCAGCAGCACAGTACACATCCTAAAAGCTACCTGGCCAGATGATACATGCCTTATCTCAGTGTAGTCGTTACGGACAGGTGAGAGTCTCCTCCGTGCTGCTTGTGTAGCAGGAGCTGACCGGCAAACTTTGGCAAAGTGATTTTTTTTAAGACACTTCCTGCATGTCTGTCCACGTGCAGGGCAATTTCGGGCTTTTGAATTGTGCAAACTGGAGCCACAGTTGCCACAGAAGCTCAAACTGCGTTGGTTTCTCTGTAATTGTGCAAGCTGCACTGGAAAACCTTCATTGCTATCTGCAGTCTTTTCTGTGGGTAAATGGCAGTGGCCTGAATGGCAGGAAGATCGCAACTGTTGCGTGGAAACGTCCACAGGGAGGCGCGCGTCAGCAAGTAGTGTTGAGCATTCCAGAGCAGCCTCCACTTGCTGTGCAATTACAACTGCTTGGTTTAGCGTTAATTCGTCAGGTTCTAATAACAGTTTTTCTCGAGTCTTGTCACATAGTATGCCTTCAATAAACTGATCACGAACAATCTGATCTTGAAGTGTCCCATAATTGCATGAGCGCGCCATGTCACGCAGATTAGTCACGTAATCTTGCACGGACTCACCCGGTCGCTGAAGACGCTTGCGTAGTTTATATCGGCGGAGTATGACTCGCTGTGAAGTTTATATCGCACAGAGAATATATCGCGCGCTCGGCGAAGCTGAGACGTATGAGGAAGCGGTTGCTCTTCTCGCTCTTCTCTGACTCGCTGTGAAGTGGCGTGCGAGAAGAGCAACCGCTTCCTCATACGTCTCAGCTTCGCCGAGCGCGCGATATATTCTCTGTCCCTCCGCCCCGAGGCAGTGACGAAGCAGAGCGATTTTCCTCCGATCTGGTATGTCAACATAGTCCATGGCCTCGAGGTACACCGTGAAGCCATCGATCCAGCTCGCCCATGGAATAGGCGGTTCACCAGGCACGGGAAGAAAAGGGGCCGGCGGTGGTAAGCTAAACTCAGCCATCTTCGTCGCCAATGTTATGTTGGTATTTCAGTTAGCCATTAAACATGAAGCACACACGGCTGAACGGATAATCACTTTACTAGTTCTCTCACTCACTCACACGTATGCGTAAAACAGCAGGCAAAACTTAACCCCTTCGTAACCCCCGAAAACCTAATGGTAGAACACAACAGCAATATTAAAATTTTATAAATGATTAAAAAATGTACTTAATTAAAATGAATTTAAAAACAGTTACACAATTATTTTACATTTAAAAAAAACATTGAAAATATAGTGCAATCAGTTCGGACATTGCACAGTGCTCATTCAATAAATGCACAGCTAAACAGATGAGTTTTAAGTCTAGATTTAAATGTATTAGTTTTTTAGCACATCTGATCTCTTCTGGAAGCTGATTCCAACTGCGAGCGGCATAGAAACTAAAAGCAGACTCCCTTGTTTTCTGTGAACCCTTGGTATTTCTAACTGCATTACTTGAGGATGTGCTAATCGCCTTCCTGATATTGATGATCTTCTCAGAAAAGAAGGATGCTCTTCTCAGAAAAGAAGGATGCAAACTCATTTCATTTGCTGTCTGAGAGCATTTCACTGGGAATCTGACTTCAGTCTATGTCTCGTAACTTTGAACGCTCCTCTGGTTTCAGTTGTGTTTTTGTTTATTTTGGTGACGTATAAATAAAGTCTTCCCATCTGCCTGCACTTGAGTCTTCGCCTCTTGCGATCCGTGACACTACCTCGTTAATAACAATGGATGAAAAGTTTAGAGCCCTAGTGATGATTAAGTCTAGAGTGTGTCCACCTTTGTGTGTGTGTCCATGTACATACTGTATCGACAGGTTAAAAAAAAGCCTCAAGTCCAAATATTCATTTATCACCTGTTTGACAAACACTTCCTGCTTCGATGTCCAGATTTGAATTAAAAAAAAATCTCAAACAGGCTCCAAAGTACAGATCTAAATCAACCGAGTCACGAACATGCTCCGAAGTGCCGATCTGAATCAACCGAGTCGCGAACAGGCTCCGATGTCCCGATCTGAATCAACCGAGTCGCGAACATGCTCCGAAGTGCCGATCTGAATCAACCGAGTCGCGAACAGGCTCCGAAGTGCCGATCTGAATCAACCGAGTCGCGAACAGGCTCCGATGTCCCGATCTGAATCAACCGAGTCGCGAACCTGCTCCAAAGTGCCGATCTGTATCAACCGAGTCGCGAACATGCGCCGAAGTGCCGATCTGAATCAACCGAGTCTCGAACAGGCTCCGATGTCCCGAACTGAATCAACCGAGTCGCGAACATGCTCAGAAGTGCCGATCTGAATCAACAGAGTCGCGAACAGGCTCCGAAGTTCCGATCTGAAAACTTCGACCAAAGAATGTAAAAAATAACTCTATTTCTCTAATAACTCTACAACTCTATGAAAGACTCAGATCACGTTTCTAAAAAATAAATCGCTATAGTAAAAGAGAAATAATAAGAGGGAGTGAAGTTTCCTATCTTTCTGCTGTGTTTGATCCTCACGGGCATCTGACACCCCGCTGCGCGTCTCAGCCCCTCACACGCGCGTTTACAGCGCTAAATTAATCATCTTTGCTAATTATTATACTTTTTTAAGGATTCTTCGATGTATAATTTTTTTTAAGAACAGCGTTTATTCAAAATATAAATCTCTTCTAACAATATTAATCTTTGATATCACTTCTTATCAATTTAACACATCCTGAATAAAAGATTCTAAAATATAACAAAGAATAAAATTTCTTATAAAAAAAGAAAGGATAAAAATTTACTGACCCCAAACTATTGAACTGTAGTGAATATTGTTAGAAAAGTCTTCTATTTTAAATAAATGCTCTTCTTTTTAACTTTTCATTCATCAAAGAATCCTGAAAGAAGTATCACAGTTTCAGCAGCACAACTCTGATAATAAATCATCATATTATTCTGATTTCTGAAGATCATGTGACACTGAAGACTGGATGAATGATGCTGAAAATACAGCTGCACATCACAGAAATAAATTACACCTTCATGTATATTAAAATAGAAAAATGTTAATAATATTTCACAATATTACATGTTTTCCAGTATTTTTGATCAAATAAATGCTGTCTTGATGAGTAAAATAAATTCCTGTAAAAAAAAAAAAAAAAAACATCAAAAATCATTCTGATCCCAAACTCTGACTGGTAGAGTGTGTGTGTTACATATATATATATATATATATATATATATATATATATATATATATATATATATATATACATATATTCCATTTTTGTGAAGATAATCTTATACTGTTTAGTAAAAAGCTTTTGCGTATAGTTATACCTACATTAAAGGAATGGAATACTGCAGTACATCAGTTTGTATGCCCACCAGACTATGCAAATAAAATGGGGCAATCATTTTTAAGTCCCTTAAGGTACATATTGATTACTTTTTAAATGTTTGAAGGCTTTTAATACTGTGTTATATTTCAGTTTATTTATCATATTATGTATGCAGGTGGTCTTGTGATTTTAAGTCATATAGTAGTGCTGTTTTTTAGCACCCTCTCACTATTGTGTTCTTTGTTTAAACTTAACACTTTAAACTTATATTTGCATATAATACAAATAAGAGTTTTGTTATGGTCTGCAGAAAAAAAAGGATAAATGTCATATTCTTCAGAAACCAAATGAAGATATTTTTGATGAAATCCTATAGCTTTCTGAACCTCGATTAAATGTTTCATGCTTTTCAATTTTTTTGTGACCTCATGGTGGCGCCAAACCACATCTTTATGAACGTGATAATTTGTAAATGCAGCTGTGTGCATTACTATGGGAAGGAACTTTTGGGACAAATGTCAAGTTGTGAGAAGCTCACGCTCTTCTTCACATCTGAAGGTCAGAGTGACTTTTTTTTTAAGTGGTGAGAAAAATAACACTTTTAAGTAAACATCGATGTCTTCACTCCAGCATCACCCTCAGTTAGGCTATGCTAGAATCTTTGACAAGCTGTCACAAAATAACATAGACATTCAGATTAATGTCCCATTTGAGTTGAACGTGAATCATCCTTAAATAGTTTATTACCATGACTTGTCCTTTGCATATTTAGACTTAGTTAATCAAGCAGGTAACCCACTTATCATTTGTTCTTGTAGCTTTAATGTGACCCTGGACCACAAAAAGAAGTTGTGCAGATATATCTGTAGCAATAGCCAAGAATATGTTGTATAGATCAAATTATCTTTTTTTTTCTTTTATGCCAAAAATCATTAGGATATTAAGATCATGTTACATGAAGATATATAAATGTTCTATCGTACATATATATAAAAACGTATTTTTTTATTAGTAATATGCATTGCTAAGAACTTGATTTGGACAACTTTAAAGGCGATTTTCTATTTTTACCCTTTGACCTTTAATTATGAGTGGTTTTGTGGTCCAGGGTCACAAGTATGTAAAATATAAAACATTTTAGTCACAAAATAATAAATATTAGTATATATTCTTTTATATTTCTTTTTTGCATTGTATATCGACATCGAATATAACTTATATTGTATCAATGATAATGGTAAAATAATAATATTATTTTTTAATTAACAAATGAATTAAGTCATATTGAAGTAGACAATTTATTATTATTTATTTATTTATTTTGGCGTGTTTTAGCGCCCTCTTCAGATCTTGTCTCTGTAACTGCAGAGTGGAGACGCTAAAACTGAAAGCTCGCGTGGCTTTGTGCCGCTGTTGTTTGTATATTTCGGGAAGAGTAGAGGAAACTCGAGCCCAACACAAGACAGAGCTTTAACCCCCGACTGCCTGAGCTCTGTCGGGCTCTTTCTGGCTTTTAAACCCGGTTTGATTTCCGCATGAGTTCTCGCGCCGGAGGAGAAAGAAGAGGATGATGGTGCTGCGGCTCAGAGAGCAGGTCTGCACTCACCTGACACACACACACACACACACACACACACCTCACGTGACACACACAACACCTGAAACACACACACATCACATTGTACTCAGATCTCACTGCTGTAATTGAAGTTTGTTTGTTCAGGGTCTTTAATAACGTTCTCAAAACGCTCAAAAACGTTATGTATCATGGAACGTTCTTTTTCTGAAAGTTTCAGTTGGCCTTTTTTTTTTAAATGTTACTTTCAGGACATTCTGAGAATATTCAAATGTAACGTTCCCATAATGTTTGCAA
The DNA here is from genome assembly GCF_003368295.1 of Carassius auratus. Classification (NCBI taxonomy): domain Eukaryota; kingdom Metazoa; phylum Chordata; class Actinopteri; order Cypriniformes; family Cyprinidae; genus Carassius; species Carassius auratus. The sequence continues at coordinate 20,996,644 of NC_039261.1, read as the reverse complement.
AATGAAAATGGAACGATCCCTTTTCTTTGTTTTTAAAACATTTTTTAAAAAAGCATTCGGAAATAAGGTTTTCATAACTTAATGGGAACGTTAGGTTGTTGCATAGATGCGTTTTTGCATTAATTCTGCTTTTTAAAGGGTTTATTTAGCAATTTATTTAATTATCTTCTCATAAGGATACTAGCATAAGAATTTGTGTTTTTAATGTTTATATCATGACTTTTTACATTTAGTTATTTAGCAGATGCTTTATCTAAAGCAATTGACTGATGATGACTTTTTAAAATAATGTTTAATGGTCCTCGATGGTTTATTATAGTATTTTTGTATTTTATTTTATGTTTTTCTTTTCATTTAAAATGGCCTTTTCCATGCCTTTTTACAAGGAAAGGTATAAAGAGTCATTTTTAATATCTGGCATTTTAAAGCCAAGCTGTTCTGCATCGTTAACTTTGACAGATTCTGTGATATTATTGTCATTAAATAATCTCTGCTTTGTAAGACATGGGTAAATTATGACTGACAGATAGGAAGTTTAACGGCAGTCTGCTTATTTAATGGAGCGTCATCCCTCATGTGATGCAACTAAACATGCCTTCATAAAGCACTTTTCCATTTTCACTGTTTGAGGCTGTTAGTTTCTGTTGACAGGAGAAGATCGAGAGCAAACAAAAGCTTTAATGTGAAACCACTAGAAGTCTATCTTTTATTAAAACATGAAGGATATGATTCATTTGTGAGAATCTGGAGATGTGTATGAATAACATGAACTTCTCTTGATCTGCTTTGGAGGACGGCAGAAGGGGAATGCTGTCTCCAGACAAAGGGTCTCCCACTGGATTGTGGATGTGATCCTAATAGTCTATCGGGACCAAGGCCTACTTGATCACTGGGAGTGAGGGCTCACTCTACCAGGGGCATGGTTGCATCAGCAGCCCTGGCGAACGTGGCCTCTCTAGCAGATATCTGTAGAGCTGCAGGTTGGGCTACACCTAATACATTTGGTAGATTTTATAATCTATGAATGGCCTCCATTCATAGATTATAAAATCTACCAAATGTATTAGGTGTTCTCCTGTTTCTTCTAAAGTTCTGAACATCAGTTCTTTGACTCGGGAGACTGTCTGTCAGCCATTGGCGATGGATGATAGCATCATCTATAGTTGTGACACGTTGGCTTGTCAACATCAGTGCCCCCATGGACTTGTGACGCAGTGTTTGTTCCCAGGAGATAATGAAGGCTGTGATCATGAATTTACACCAGAGATGAATCCTCTTCTCGTGTGTTGTGTTTCTCGTCCTCTAGAGGGAGTCTGACTTCATCAAATCCCTTCAGACTCAGTCATGAGAGTTTTATCAAGATCTGCATGTGGATTCACTTTTCAAGTCTTCAGTAGTTACTAATAATGATATTTTAACACTTGTTAATATAATATAGGTTACAAAAAAATCCACTGCAAATTCCTTTCTGATGCAAAGAACAATTTTCATGAAGAAATATGTCACAATTTCTAGCATGAACTCAGTAATATTTGACATGTTTTGTTTTTGGCATCACACACACGCACACACGTATATATATATATATATATATATATATATATATATATATATATATATATATATATATATATATATATGCGATTTAAGATATATCTATATTTATATTTTTTTGTTTAAATCTATATTTTGTTATTTAATATAGTTTTGATTATGGTTATATGTAATACATTTTAGTAATAATTAATATATTTTTATGTTAAAGTTTTTGGATATATTTAGAATATATTTTTTAAATTTGGTATGGTTTTGGTTATTTAGGATAGATTTTTGTCATATTTGATAAGCTTATATTTTGAGTTGATTTTTCTGATACTAGAAAACATTAGTCATTATCTTCTCAATTTCAATCAGTTAACTCTGTTTATGGCAGATGATGAAATGTCTACTGTGCATTAAATTGATATGCTGCTTGATTTAGCTTGAATGGGGTTAAATTCTGCACTGGACCTTTTATGAAGGTTATTTTTACACTCTAGACTGATGATATCATCAGCTGTCTGCATCAGACAAAGCGTCTGTAATGATGCTCCTGTGCTTCTGCTGTATCTGGCAGGCAGTTTGTGACTGCGTGTTTTCATTGGTCGTGTTATTGAATAGAAGAGCGTGTTATTGGCTGCAGCGGTGCAGGGGGCGGAGCTTAGAGGAGTTCAGTGCTGCAGGGTGTTTACAGAAACCGAAACCTGCTCTACTTCTGATACTGTTTGATACGATACACTAAACCCTCAGAGACACGCTCATGCTGAGACACCACTGACAGTGCACATGGGTCATGTGTTGAAATAGTTCTATTTTTGGTAAATACCTTAGTGAATAAATGTAGCAGTTTAAATTCAAACATTAAGTTGTATATATACTCTGCTGTAAAAAAAAAAAAAAAAAAAAGACGTTGGTTGCATTACAGTACAGCTTTAATACAGTGAAACAGGTAATTTTTACATTTTTTTCCAGTCTGTAACAGATCCAGTGGTTCACTTTTATATTGAAGCAGCTTTTATGCTGATTTTACTGTCAAATGTCATTTGAAACTTTGAGAAAATCATTTTGTTGCCAGCAGCATCAATCTTGTCGTAACATGCTCAGAAGTGCCAGTCACATATTTCTGGATACTTGTGGTGCAAAATTATCTGATAAATCTCATTAATTCAAATAATTTATTTCTACTTTATCTGAAGAAAACTGTCCATGAAAAGTCACTGCCATGGTGTTGCTATGCATCTGCTAGTGTTCAGTCCAGCAGGATTGGTTTCGGAAATTCCTAGTAGTAGAAATATGTAGATATTTTTCTGAGCTGTAAATAATGGCTTCTTTGTGTTTTTTTTTTTTGTTGTTGTTGTTGACAATGTGGTTCTCAGTCATCAGAAATCACATCTGATTAATAATTCTGCAGCTGTTGAAGTGTTGATCCGTGTGTGTGTGTGTGTGTGTGTGTGTGTGTGTGTCAGGCCGTCAGCAGTTTGTTGTGGTGAGTTTGAGCGAGAGGAGGAGGAGGAGGAGGAGATGATGAAGGTGAGCCAGTGAAAATGAGTCACAGATCAGACGTTATCTAATAGAGACTGGAGACAAACACACTCACTCTCATTTATTGGTGTTTCTAAATCAGGGCACTGGTACTGTATTAGAAACTTCAGTGTGAATGTCAGTGAAACATGTACAGGTCACATTTCAAACCCCACTCAAAAAATACAATTAAATAAAACAAAATGCAGATTTAATTATTTAAAATAAACATCTATGAAGTAAGTTAAGTCTATTTTAGGACAATTAATTTTTTTTGTAAAATTTTGTTTTAGGACAATTAAGCCCGTTTTCCAGTCTAATTCTTCTCTCATTCTTTTCAGTCTCATATTTACTTAAAGATATGCAAATTCTGCACAATTTATTTCATTGGCCTTTTCTCAAAGATGTCAGAGGGGTTTGGGCTCCTAAGAGCAAGCTTTAGTGTCACACACTGTTGACACAACATCTCTGTTCCCTCCATCAGGGAAGGAGGGTTACCGTACGTAACTGAGATGTTCTCTGTGAAATCATGAGACTGAGCCAAGACGGCATGATCATAACACCTCTGCAAAATTCGACTTTCAGATTGATAGTCGAATCAGGCTCTGCCTATCCATTCAGGGTCACCCCAATAAATAAATATACAAATGTATGTATTTATGTATGTATGTGTATATATAATATATATAATTTTTAGATTTAAATATGACCTGAATTTCTTTTTGACAAGTTTTATGGCATTCACCCAGATAAACAATAAACTAACAGTTAGTCTTCATCTTCTGCATATTTACAGTAAGTAAAAAAAACAAAAGCACAATCATAATTTACATTTGAGGACTTCCCCAAAGTGTTTTTCTCATGTTTAGTTATTTTGTTCCCAAAGTAAAAAAATATAAAATAAAATAAAATAGCACACAGTGACCTTGTTCAATGTCCTGACAAATAATAATTAGATGACTGTGTTTGTCCCATCAGCTCTGTCTCTCTGCTCATATTTCACTGTTGTTAAAGGCTCATGCTGTCGGAAGCTCGCTGTCTCATTACAAAACACCCCTCGCTCTCTCTCTCTCTCTCTCTCTCTCTCTCGCTGCAGTAGGGTTGGTGTGTTATTGCGGTGGGGGTTGGATCTCTGTGTGTGTGTGTGTGTGTAAAGTGCAGGATTCAGCAGAGTGGAGCTCACACACCATTGTCCTCTCAGATCACACACAGAGAGACAGTGTGTGTGTGCATGCGTGTGTGCCTGTGTGTGAGTGTGTGTGTTTGAGGACGCTGCATCTTCTTACTGCAGCACTGCTGATGTTCCCGCTCTGAGGAATTCCCTGTTCTGCGATTGTGCACGTTTGGAGGGACACTAATGGCATTGGAGATGAACATCATGGACAGATCTTCTGTACGGAATAACACAAGGGTTTTTTTGTGAAAGCGGTTTTCGTGTGTGTGTGTTGGAGAGGCAGGCATGCGGTCGGAGCGCATGAGTCGTGTGTGTATCGTGGTCCTGGAGGAGGTGGAAGACGACGAACCCTCCCCTCTGCATTCCAAAGCCGCCCAAGACAACATTTCCCAGAATTCCTCTCAGGACGAGAAGGTGAGGTCCTGGATGATAATGTGTGTTTGTTGAGTGTGTGTAGCAGCGGTGAACTTCAAAAGAGTGTGTGAAGAAAGTCGAACGGCTGCTTTAGTAGGTGCATGTCGTGATCTGTCCCCGTTATTATCTGCAGACAGATACAGACACATTCATCCGTCTCTGTCACATCTGATTGGGGTTTCCAGGTGAGGTCCAAAAATTCCCTTCGGAAACCCGGGATCATGTGACTAGGGCGAGTTGTGGACCTTTGACCTGGACGGAAATGCAGCTGTCAGCAATAGGACACGCTTCACACGCAGCACACGTTCGTTCATTCAAAATACACTGGCTTTTATAAAAATGTTACTTTATTTTTAACTTGGCATGGCGTGAGATTCACCGGAAAGGCCACAGATGACCATCAACAATTGCAAAATATAATGCAAGAAGAAACACACTTTACACAAGTACAAATGCAGACATAAACAAACCTCGTGTACTCTTTGCTATTTGTTTGATTCATATAAAAAATATTTTTAATGCAGTGAGGCCACATTTAGTAATTAGATAATATATTTCAAAACTTCTGTAGATTTTTTTTGTCTCATCTTTTTTTTATTTTGTAAAAACCTTTTTTAATTCGTTTTGTTGACTTTTATCTAAAAAAAAATGTTTGTTGAATTTTTTCTAATATTCCTTAATTCTTTCATTAATTCATTTTTTTTCTATTTTTTTTTTATTTCTCATGGAGATTTACTTTTAAAAAAACTTTTGTAAATGGTTTGTTGTTGAGGTTTATCTAATATCTATTTTAGGTTTTTTTTTTCATTCAAAGATGGATGACACATTTTTATTTATTTATTAAAGTCGTTTTATCAAAGATGAACTTTAAAAAATTATTTGTCAATTTTGTCTTTATTTTTTCCTAATAATATATTAAGATTTCATTTTGTCAAAGCTGAACTTTTTTAAAAAACATTTTTTGTCTATTTTGTTTATTTATGCACGCATGTATGTATGTATGTATGTATGATGTATGTGTATTGCTACATTTTAGCCTGTTGCACAGTTACCTTCATGTGTCTGAGCCATTATTCAGGGAGTTCACATATATATTTTTGTTCAATCTTGACTGAATTTGACCTACAAAAGAAAGAGGAACACGTTTTTGTGTTAATGCTTACTAGTGTTTCATTGTGGCTTGTTCTCACACATTTCAAACCAAAATGCATCATGTACAGCTACAAGTGTTTGTGTTTTGATCAGTGAGTTAAAACAGCAGTGTGAATGCAAACCTAGTCAAATTAGCAGTATAATCATCAGTTTAGTGGATGAAGCGGACAGGCAGGTTTCAGTTCTGTTGATTTAGTCAGCTGCTCTGGTCCTTTAATAGTTAAAATCATCCTTTGAAGACCAGTCTAAGTGGTTCTGACTGGTTTCAGTCAGTTTTCAGGAGCTTCAGGCTAAAGTTTTTGCTGTTGTAGCAGGCCACGTTTCCTTAAACAGAGGAAAGCTGCATTCTTTCTTTTATGATGTTCCCTTCTGTCTTTCGTTCTCACGTTTGTTTTCAGCTGCTGCATCATGTGTTTGTTGTGTTTGTGTTTGAGGTGAATCCACATACAGGCTGCAGCAGGTGTGTGTGAGAGAGAGTTTTTCAGTATTAATTGTTTACTCTCTCAAAAAAGGTGCGAAATCTGTCACTTGGTTGGTACCTTTTCAAATGGCACTAATATTAATGTACTTATTTGTAAACTTTAGGTACAAATATGTACCTTTGAAATACTGAAATGCACCTTTCAGTGGTAAATAAGGTACAAAAACATGACTTTTTTGCAGCAGGTGTGTGTGTGTGTGAGAGAGAGAGAGACAGAGAGAGAGAGAGAGAGTTTTTCAGTATTAATTGTTTACTCTCTCAAACAAGGTGCAACATTTTTAAAGTGTACTGTTCCAGTGACAGCTTTTGGTACTTATTTTTATTTTATTTTATTTTTTTACTGTGAGAGCTGTGTAAGTTGCACACATCCTGTAGTGTCACTTGAGAGTGGAGGGCGTGGCAGGTGGGCGGAGCCAGGTGGGGCTGGACTGGGTGGGGCTTCAGTGTTGTCTGTCCTTATATGGAATAAAGATATTTAATGCATGTTGTTATTGGGAGTGATGCAGTTGTATTTCAGTATTATTTATATACTGTTATAGGATTGATTCAATGTTAGTTTTTGTTTCTTTGAAATATTTATGCTTTAATATGCTTTTATAGTTTTATTACAGTTTTAGTTTGTATTTGTTTCCAGTTATTAATTTTAGTTCTTAATCTGAAATTTATATCAGTTAATTGCTAAGACAACAGTTAATCTTTTCATATTTCGACATTGATTAGGATTTGACTTGAAGCATGTATAATTTTAGATTCTTAAGTGGCAAATGTTTTTTTTATTATTATAAAAAAAGTATAAAAACCATATCTACATACAGTATCTCAATATATTAATCCATGCCTACAGTAGTATATTCCTCTCCTAACCAGTGTCATAGTTAACTCAGCGTTCAGGTTCGGCGAGTGTTGTCTCTCCATGTTCTCACGAGTGTTGTTAAAACTGATTTTATTCACTATTAAATACATTAATTTCATGCTGTACTTCAGTCATATTTTCTCTTTGGCATGCTGATGAATCAATGGTTTCTTGTTAAACCGACTGACGTCTGATTCTCAGAATTTCTTTTCTGCATAGATTAAACACAATGTTTCATTCATTTAGTTTCTTTTCATCTTCACACAGCATTTAGCGCAGACGCTGTTATTTGAGACAAGCTTGTCAGAATTAGGGTTTTGATTGATATCAGATGTGTTGGTTTGTCTTTCATAGTTCAAAAGCCCTTAAGTGTTGTCTGTGACCATTTCTCCACAGACCTCTCTGATTAAAGCCATATTTAATGGAGACGCAGATGAAGTTCGCTCGCTCATATTCAAGAAAGAAGACGTCAATGTACAGGTAAATATCCATAACTTGCAAAAACTCATGAACTGTCCATTGAAGTTCTCTGAAAGTGGTCATTTTTCACATTTTATTGCATCTGGCTTGTTTTTGAGACCCGTTTATTGATTTCTCATTGATGGATGATCTTGGAAAGCCTTCTGGAATGCACACAGAGGCCGTTCTTGTACATTATTTCTCCTATTTTCGTAATGGATGTTCATCCGAGAGGCTAAAAGGCTCTCATGAGCTTGCATTTGGACTGGAGAGGGTTTATTTTACTGCTCACTGTTTAATGAGGAGTCTGTTTTCATTGCCGATGTCTGGAGAGACGCCCACTCCACTGCCAGCCAATCACTGATGGGCTCTCAGGTCACGTGACTCGGTGCGGCTTGGCCTCCTGTTTTCCATTCTCATTCCAGACCAGTTGGAAAACAGAAGCCTGCAGGGTGGCATGACACTGAAGAATGAATGATAGCCGCTCTTTAGTGATTGCCTGTATTGATGGAAGTGTCAAACATCCCGGTCGCTTTCCTCAAGCATCTGGAGGAACGCTTAAAGCTTCAGATTAGGTGTTTGCAGTAGATCCTGGGGACCTGAAATAGAGAAGTGTGTGTGTGTCTCATGTTTCTGCATGCCGTCTCTAGAGATCTGCGGCCGCATTGATCTCTCTCTCTCTCTCACACACACACACACACACACACACACACACACACACACACACACACAAATTCAAATGTGTCCCTGTGTGCCATACACAAGAATCCAGTGTGTATCATAGAGTTTAACACACACTCTGCTGAAACCACACATGCATCAAACGCTTCCAAATGGAGTAAAACTCGTGCAAATCAGAGGTGAATCACTTACACATGTTGCATAAACAACAGACCGGTATAAACCATCAGCTCACTCTGTTTTAGCAGAAATGAGAGTATTTGATTGGTTGATGTGTTTCTCTTGCAGCGATCGGCAAAGGATTTTTTAAAAAGAAATTAATAATTTTATTCAGCAAGGATGCATTGTTTATCAAAAGTGAGAGTAAAGAGGTTTATAATGTTACAAAAGATTTATATTTCAAACAAATGAACTTGAACTTTCTATTCCTTAAAGAAACGTGAAAAAAAAATATTTCCACAAAATATTGTGCGGCACAACTGTGTTCAACATTGATAATAATCAGAAATGTTTCTTGAGCAGTAAATCCATATATTATCCTGATTTCTGAAGATCATGTGACACTGAAGACTGGAGGAATGATGCTGAAAATACAGCGCTGCATCACAGAAATAAATTACACTAACAGATATTCACATGGAAAATTATTATTTTGAATTATAATAATATTTCACAACTTTGACTATATTTTTGATCAAATAAATGCAGCCTTGGTGAGAGACTTCTTTCAAAAACATTGAACCATCTTATCCACCCTAAACTTCTGAAAGCTATCGTATTTGCTGAAATAGTGAAAATACGTCGATTGTTAAACATGACTTTTGATGAAGTGTTGTGTTTGTGAATCCTCAGGACAGTGAGAAGAGAACGCCGCTTCATGCTGCTGCGTACCTGGGCGACGCTGAGATCATAGAGCTGCTCGTCCTGTCAGGTATGAAGAGCAAAGATCAAATATCAGCCGGGTTTATTCATAGACCAATATCATGATAGAATTTGGATTGATGGATACTAAACTACCATTCGAAAGTTTAGGCTACGTTTTTGAAAGAATTCTCTTCTGCTGACTAAGGCTGCATTTATTTGATTAAAAAAAAAACAGTACAAATTTTGAAATATTATTACAATTTAAAATAACTGTTTTCAATGTAAGTATCTGTTAAAATGTAATTTATTTCTGTGATGCTCCGCTGTATTTTCAGCATCATTCCTCCAGTCTTCAGTGTCACATGATCTGCAGAAATCAGAATAATATACTGATTTGCTGCTCAAGAATTAGGAATCTTTTGTTACATTATAAATTTCTTTGATCAGTTTAATGCATCCTTGCTGAATAAAAGTATTCATATCTTAAAAAAAAAAAAAAAAATCTTCCAGATCCCAAACTTTTAAATGATAGTGTAAAACTAGAAATAGAAGCCACCTAGCAACGAATGTGTATATGAAATATGTAACATAAATGAATGAAACCTATTTGTTGAGCACTACCCCAGTGACACACTGACAAAACACACACTCATCTTGTGACGTCTTGAATTGGCCGTGTGTAAAGGAGGAGTTGTTGTCACAAATAAAAGAGGAAAAGTAACAGGTGCTGCAGTATTTTAAGCAACAGATGTGATCCCAGAGCATTCAGGGAGTTTATTTTGAACAGGCTTATGGGAAGCTCCATGTATCCTGCTTCAGCTGTGACATTAAAAGTGTAATTAATTCACACACACACACATCCTATCCCTCTCTCTCTCTCTCTCTCTCAGGGGCGAGAGTGAATGCCAAAGATAATAAATGGCTCACTCCTCTTCATCGAGCCGTAGCTTCCTGTAGTGAGGTAGGACACGTCCTCCGGCGGCAGAACAACAAATATAAACACATGAAATGTCTTTCCAGCTCAGTAATGTGATTGTGTGTTCAGGAGGCAGTGCAGGTGCTGCTGAAACACTCGGCGGATGTGAACGCGAGGGATAAGAACTGGCAGACGCCGCTGCATGTGGCCGCTTCCCATAAAGCCATGCGCTGTGTCGAAGCGTTAGTCCCATTGATAAGTAACGTCAACGTGTCGGACCGCGCCGGACGTACGGCTCTACACCACGCGGCCTTCAGCGGACACCTGGAGGTCAGGCGCTCAGTTTTTCACTGTTTACTGATCAGCAGATGCTCGGTATCTGTCCTGCTGGATGGGACACGTTTGCACAATGTACTGTGGGTCATAGCAGAGTTCATCAGAGCTGCTTACACCAGGAATGAAACCAAAAGATAGAATGCAACAAGAAAATCTGTTTGTTCACATATTTTTAATGGGATATAAAGAAAGCCATTTAATAATATCAGTTTCACTCATGTTAATGCACTGATATTGTGTCATTGTGTGATACAGGACAAAACCACTAGTTAATTCCTTCTTTTGTGCATTTTTGCCATCAGTAAGATTTTTATTTTATTCATTAAGGCTGCATTAAATTGATCAAAAGTGACAGTAAAGACATTTATGATGTTACAAAAGTTTTCAGTTTCAAGTAAATGCTGTTCTTTTGAACTTTCTGTTCATCAAAGAATCCTGAAAAAAAAAATGCATGACAGTTTCACACAAAAATATTGGGCAGCACAACTGTTTTCAGCACTAATAATAATAATCGGAATATTTCTTGAGCAGCAAATCAGCATATTAGACTGATTTCTGAAGATCGTGTGACACTGAAGACTGCTGCAAATTCGGCTTTGATTAGAGCAATACATTACATTTAAATACAAAGAAAACAGTTACTTTAAATTATAATAATATTTCACAATATTACTATTTTACTGTATTTTTGATCAAATAAATGCAGGCTTTTGTGAGCAGAAGGGAATTATTTTAAAAACATGAAAAACGTACCAACCCCAAACTTTTAAATGGTTGTGTACATTAATATTTGAACTCTCCAAACAAACTGAGGCCATCTAAAAGTCATTTGATCCACAGCTAGTTAAAGCATTTTTACCTGTAGATCTAATCGGTCTGTTAAAACAACCTTTGCTTGCCATGATTGCTCGACTGGTTTGATGTGTTTTTCATATCTTCTTTCTGATTGGATATCAACAAATCCAACAGATTGAGGCCTGTCTAGAATGCCGCTGGCAGATACATGACCCAAAAGCTGATATATTATTGATCGGTGAAGCATTTTTATAGCACATAAGGGTAAAAAAGGACCAGCTTTCCAAACAAAGTCAAATAACAAAGATTTGAAGTCATTTTAAGCCATTGCTGTCCTTTTGAATGTGTGCTGATATTAGATCTAAATGAATAAAACCTCCAGTTTAGTATTCATGGTGTAGTCTGTCTGTGGTCACTGCAGATGGTTCAGTTGCTGGCGTCCAGAGGTGCAAACGTCAATGCTTTTGATAAGAAGGACAGACGAGCCGTCCACTGGGCCGCATACATGGGTGAGACGCCAGCATCAACATCAGAATCAGCGTGAAAACATGTTTCCATCAGCCTCAGATCGGTTTAGAGCAGATGCATCGCTTTCTGTCGCAGGTCATCTGGAGGTCATGAAGTTTCTGGTGTCTCACGGCGCTGAGGTTTGCTGTAAAGATAAGAGATCATACAGTCCTCTTCACGCCGCTGCCTCCAGTGGAATGATCAATGTCGTCAAATACCTGCTCAATCTGGGCGTTGATGTAAGTAAGCTCCGCCCACAGCAGATAAAGCTCCGCCTCTTGGTCGCCAAGTGAACTGTGTATTAATGCCCTCATCTTAAGTTGCTTAATTAATTGACTTTAGCATGCATAAGCTTCATTCAAGAAAAAACTTTACTGTTGTTGCCTTTAAAATTATATTTATAATTTGATATGCAATGCATATCCAAATCTACAATTAAAATATCACCGAACACATATTGCTATACCCTGTTTTTCATACTTTATAAAAGAAACAAAGCAGCCTGATCTGTGTGTCTCTCTTCAGATTAAGGAGCCGAACGCGTACGGAAACTCTGCTTTGCACCTGGCGTGTTTTAACGGGCAGGACGTGGTGGTGAATGAGCTGATCGAAGCAGGCGCTGATGTCAATCAGGTGAATGAGAAGGGCTTCTCCCCGCTGCACTTCACCGCTGCGTCCCGCCAGGGGGCGCTCTGTCTCGAGCTGCTCATCGCCAACAGAGCCAACGTCAACAGCAAGGTCAGTGAAGAAAAACCCTCACAATATGTCAATTAAAGTCTTTAAACTAAAGAAACAGACATATATATATATAGCCAGTGACACAAATGCTCTTACTACACACAAACATAAAAAAACTGACACCGTTAATGAAATTAAAATGAAACAAATGGCAGACGAGAGCAGAGCAAAATGAGAAAGTCTGGTTGTTCACATGCTTCCATCGGATTACTGATGTTAAAAGTGTGATACTGTCCAAAACAACTTGTTAAATGTCTCTATTTAGCATTTTTCTTGCATTACAGATACAAAAAAACTTTTAATGAAATACTTTTTTCCTTTTTTTTGTTTTTGTTTTTAAGAAAATAATGCTTTTATTCAACTAGAACGAATTAAATTCATCAAATGTGTACGGAAAGACATTTATATTGTAACAAAAGAAATGCTGTTCTTTCTGTTCATCTGTGAATCCTGAAAAATGTCTCACGGTTTCCACAAAAAATATTGTTCAGCACAACTGTTTTCGACATTGATAATAATCAGAAATGTTTCTTGAGCTGCATATTACACTGATTTCTGAAGATCATGTGAAACTGAAGACTGGAGCCATGATGCTGAAAATACAAAATTACATTCTAAATTACATTCTATTACAGATTTACATAGAAAACAGTGAATTAAATTGTAATCATATTTCCCAATATTACTGGTTTTGCTGTATTTTTGACCAAACTAATGCAGCCTTGGTGAACAAGAGTCCTTTTTCAAAAACTCGTGTGTGTTCCTCTTTTGTCCAGAGCAAAGATGGTAAAACTCCTCTCCACATGGCAGCCATTCACGGCCGATACTCCAGATCACAGGCCATCATTCAGAACGGTGAGTGTGTTATTTCCTCCGTTTCTTGTTCATCTTCCTCTCATCCTCTCTTTCCTCTTTGATAGGTGCAGAGATAGACAGCGAGGATGAGAACGGAAACTCTCCGCTTCATGTAGCGGCTCGTTACGGTCACGAGCTGCTCATCAACACGCTCATAACCAACGGTGCGGACACAGCAAAGTGAGTGACAGGATGTGTATTTACAGCTATGCATAATTCATGAGCTCATGCTGATCATGTGACCGTGACTCCGCCTCTGTAGGCGGGGCATCCACGGAATGTTCCCGCTGCATCTAGCGGCTCTGAGCGGATTCTCAGACTGCTGCCGGAAACTGCTCTCCTCAGGTGACTCGCATTCATTGTGAAGATGTATTGTGTTTATAACAGCAGTTCAAATCGATTTCTGTGCATGATATCTGTGCATATTTTCCCCTCTCTCAGTAAAGTGCCTTGGGCTTTTATCTAGTCTTGATAATGGATATCTGTTGGTTCAGGTTTTGACGTCGACACGCCGGATGACTTTGGCAGGACGTGTTTGCATGCTGCGGCTGCAGGAGGGTGAGTCATCACTCACTAATGGCTCATCGGCGCCCCCTGTGGCCTGGATGATCTGTTGTCCTGATCACGTGACCGTCCGTCTCTCCTTCTTTTCTCCAGGAATCTGGAGTGTTTAAATCTGTTGCTCAACACGGGTGCGGACTTTAATAGGAAAGACAGATTTGGGAGGTGAGTTGCATTAAATCATCAAACGTGAGTTAACTTCAAAATCAAAAGAAACACTACGATTCAAACAGTAAAAAAAAGAGTATCTTCAGCTTGCCAAGACTGCATTTATTTGCTCAGAATAAAACTGTAAAAATATATATAATTTCAAATAACTGTCAATCTGTTTTAATATAATTTATTCCAGTGATGCGCAGCTGTATTTTCAGCATCATTCCTCCAGTCTTCAGTGTCACATAATCTTCGGAAATCATGAAAATATGATGATCTGCTGCTCAAGAAACATTTCTGATTATTATCAGTGTTGAAGTCCACCGAATATGTTTGTGGAAACTGTGATGCATTTGATTTTTGAACTGTAATGTAATTAAAATTATATTATTTTTGTTTTACAACAATTTAAGCTATTCTTGTTACTGTTATGTGTCCACATATTTCATTAACTTTTTGATACTGTTATAAATATTCTACAGTCATTTTACAAAGCCAATTAATCTTAAATAGTGAAGACAAAACTGTGATGGAAATTAAGCAAGCCAAAGAAACAAACCTAAAATGAACCTAATAGCTTAATCTTTATAAATATTATAATTCATACAGTATATTTTCATATAATTACTGTATAGTTTATCTTGTATAACATAATATGATGTTAGTATATAATACAGTGGTTTGTCATAGATTTCTATGTGTGTGTATATATACACACACACAAGTACTTTTTCTTTCTTTTTGGGTTGGCATGTCAGTAAAGCATGCTGGGATGTGTATTTTCCTACAGATTTCCAGCACAGATACTGATAGAGCTGCAGTGGTGAAGCAGTGTTACAGGAATCCTGCAGCAGAGATCTGGTTATGATTTATCTCTGTCTCTCTCAGGACGGCGCTGCATTACGCTGCTGCTAACTGTAACTATCAGTGTGTGTTTGCTCTGGTGGGCTCCGGGGCCAGTGTGAACGAGCGGGACGTCCGGGGCTGTGGTCCTCTGCACTACACCGCTGCTGCAGACTCAGACGGCAAGTGAGTGAACACAAACACACTGCACACATTCAAGGTCGAGTGGAGTGCAGTGCAGTGCATTGTGGGATACGGTATTGTCAGTGGTGTGTTCTAGTAGCACACACACTGGATCAGCAAATGCAGTAGGTCATGGGGTATTTCAGGCATATAGAGGTTTGTTTATTGTGCACCGATACTGCTTGCATACTAAATTTCACAAATAGAATACATTAGTGCCGCTCACTGTTTCCAGAAGTATTTTCATGATTGTTTTAAAAATATGTTGAAAAAATGTGATTTGATTGCTTCTGCAAATGCATACACCATTGATTAACTACCTTTAGAGGTCTTTCAAATCAATTTCTGTTAAGGACTGTGTTTTGCATCTTTGTTGTTGTTAAGTAATACTATGAAAAACAGTTTCTTTAAAGCTTAAATAAAATATAAATAATTAAATATTAGATAATATGTGTAAAAAATAATTGTGTTTATGCTAATGTACTGAAACTATGAAAAATCGAACTGAAATAAACGAAAGAAAAAAGAACAATTTGCTTTCAATGACTGTGAATCTGATTGTTGGAATTTTCTGAACGGCATCATGGGTAGTGTAGTTTTTTACCACAAATTCAGCTGTTGAACACAATAACAAAAAATAAAAAAAAGTTGAAAATAATGCGAACTGATGGCTTTTACAAAGCCATTGATTGACACAATCTGAGTTTGTCTTTACAGGCGTATGAGTTAAAAATCAGTTTGACTGTGGAGAGATTGAGTGGGGTTTTGAACACGTCTGTATTCTGTAAAGTGTGTGTTTGACTCAGGCCTCGTGATCTGATGGGTGTATCTGTCAGGTGTCTGGAGTATCTGTTGAGGAACGATGCGAATCCAGCTCTCAGAGATAAAGATGGATACAGTGCTGTTCACTACGCCTCAGCGTACGGCCACCGAGTGTGTCTGGAGCTGGTCAGTACAACATACACACATACACACACACACACACTCCTCACTGCTGTGTTTGGTGCTCATCTCTGTGTTTTGTATTACAGATGGCCAATGAAACACCGTTAGATGTGGTGAGTTGAAGTCTGATTCTGTCCAGTGCTGCCATCTAATGGACTCATAAACTCACTATGACAGTGGTTCCCAACCTTTTTCCTTGGGCCCCCCCCCATGTACATATTTAACAATTACTAATAATGTATATTAGTGCTGGGAAAAAATTTATCGCATCCAAAATAAAAATGTTTGTGTTTGCATATTATATATGTGTGTACTGTGTAGAATTATTTTGTATATATAAATACACATATATGCATGTATATATTTAATATTTTTATTTATTTATATATAAATTATTTATATTTATATTTGATATAAATTATGTATTAGGCTGCTGTATATACATTACATACATGCAAAAAAAAAAAATTAATACATGCATATGCGTGTATTTATATACAAAATAATTATACACAGTTCTTACACACATATATTATGCAAACAAAAACTTTAATTTTGAATGCAATTAATTTTTTTCCCAGCACTAATAAATATATATATATATATATATATATATATATATATATATATATATATATATATATATATATAAGGGGTTTAACGGTTCACAAAATTCACGGTTCAGTTCGAAATTAAAACTAACATAATAAAGTGTGATATTTTTTACTTTGAGTAATTCTGGAGCTATAATTTATTCTTCTTATGAGAATATAAAACAAAACAGCTTCTTGGAAAAAAATAAATATTGTAGTAGTTATAAACCAAGGTTTATTTTATTTCAGATTAACATTTGAGGGCAGCAATTGTATTCATAAGGTCAAAATAAAACCGACGTAATGTTACTTGAAGGCATTATAGCCTACTTTCATGGTTGCAGTTAGTGTTACTACAGTAAATACATGGTGAATGTTGCAGATCTGGACACTGGATAGTTCATTCACGGCACAATGTTTCTTCCTGGTTTCCACGTGCTGTTTGATCTGTTAATAACAGAGAAATTTGAATGTTTCTCTCTAGATCTTGCAGCGATGTTGTTACTTCTGTCGCAAATTCAAATGCTTTCTTTACTGGATCTCTTATTAGCGCTGTGTAGTAACAGCATCGCATGATCACGATCGGCTCGCGCTGCACTGGCCCAAACTGATAAACGGTCCATCAACCACACAATAACGAGCAGTTTCGTTCCGCTTGCATTATGTTTGCCATTTGATGTTGGGCACTGTTGTGGTCGCGCCGACGTATCTTACATTATGAGCGCGCTTGCCACGCGCAACGCGCCTATATTTAAAATAACGAAATGGTAATTGATATCGGCATTGTTAGCATATGATTTTTTTTTTAAACTTTGAAAAAAAATCTTTATATAAAATTATAAGTAGAACATTTTATGCATCTTTATTCCCCTCAAAGCATATCCGCTCCCGCGCCCCCCCTGTGAACTCTGGCGCCCCCCTGAGGGGCGACCCCAGGTTGGGAACCAATGCACTATGAGATCACAAATCAACTCTATTTACTATATTAAGAAATGTTTCCGCTCTTATGTTTGTTTTATCAGTGTAAGAAGATGACATTTTCATAATCTTTCATTACCTGTCAAACCGTAAAATTCTCTTTCCACTTCTGAAACCATTGTTATGTTGAAGTATCCAAGCTTATGAGGGTCGAAAAATACTATTAATGAATGACAACCTAACATTTAATGATCCAGTCTCATGCACTTCTCATGCACAGTCATGCACTTATTTCTCTGAATATTCAATAACTTGCATGCAATGTCATTTCATGTTCTCAAGTATCATTTTTATTAATTTTTTTCACTTTACTCATATATAATTGAATTTAAATATGTGTATTTTCAGCTGATGGACACGTCTGTATCAAGCATCCTCCACGACACAGATGTCCAGCCTCCCGTCAGCCCTTTACACCTCGCGGTAACTCAAAGTCATTTAAAACCACATTAAACAATAAAACACTGTGTTGTTACTGTTAACTAATACTATACTAAAATAAAAGTGTATTACAATGTACTATAGTCTTGTTGGGCATAATGTAAAAAAAAAAAATAATAATAAAAATGTAATATAAATAATAATCACATTATACAAGTTTTCAACCAAATAATAGGGTTCATTAGTCCATTGTAAGTTCAACATGCAAGTCAAAGATTAGCTAGATTGATTTAAAGTGTGGCTCATCCAGTCAGCTTTTAGAGTTCGAATCTGATTTATGATATTTTTTATGTTGAGTACAGTAATGACATTTGAAAACTGAAGTTGTTATTGGTGTGTGTGTGTGTGTGTGTGTGTGTGTCCAGGCGTATCACGGTCACCATCAGGCTCTGGAGGTTCTGGTGCAGTCTCTGCTGGATCTGGACGTGAGGACGCCTCAGGGTCACACTGCTCTCAGTCTGGCGGCGTTTAAGGGTCACGCGGAGTGTGTGGATCTACTGATCAGTCAGGGCGCATCCATGATGCTGAAGGACTACACACACAAGAGGAGCGCCGTACACTCCGCAGGTCAACACACACACACACACACACACACACACAAGACTCAGCCTTAGCCTGAACACTGCTCATATTACACACAGTTGATTGCATTTACCAGTTGCTGGATTTGTCTTTTTTTTGTTGTTTGAGGTGCTTGGTAGCTAATAAATTGGATGTCTGTTAGCACATCTATTTGTTCATGGTCACTGAAGTTTGTGGTCAGCAATGTCTATTAAAACAATTATCTGTTCAGCAAGGCTGCATTTATTTGTTTAAAAAAAATCAGTAAAAACAGTAATATTGTAAAATATTTTTTTTATTTAAAATAACAGTTTTTTATTTGAAATTATTTAAAAATGTAATATATTTCTGTGATGTGCAGCTGTATTTTCAGCATCATTCCTCCGGTCTTCAGTGTCACATGATCTTCAGAAATCAGTCTAATATGATTATTTGCTGTTCAAGAAACATTTCTAAAAAGGATCAGTGTTGAAAACCGTAGTGCTGCTTTATATTTTTGTTGAAACAGAGATACATTTGACAATAGAAAGTTCAAAAGAACAGTATTTATTTGAAATAGAAAGTTTTGTTACATTCTAAATGTCTTAACTGTCACAATTTAATGCATAAAACAATAAATAAATTAAATCTTTCAGAAATTATATCCAGTTTAAGATTTACTTGCATATAAATGCCAAAATGCAGAAATATGAACTGCTTGATCACTTTATGTGTCAATCATATGGTGTTTTTCGGTCTAAATGGTAAGTTTTGGGTCAAAATAGACTTAGTATAGAATAGAAAATAGACTGGTTTTATGATGCTTGTCTTGCGTAGGCAGACCTGATGTGATTGTGTGTTTCTGTGTCTGTCTGCAGCCATGAACGGTCACTCTGAGTGTCTGCGTCTGCTCATCCACAACACTGACCAGCAGACGGCCGTCAGCATGCGTGATGGGAAGGGACAGTGAGTTACAGGACTTCTGCTTCTCAGATGTGTGCTCCATTGATTGTGGGATTGTTGATCTGATCGTGTGTGTGTGTGTGTGTGTGTGTGTGTGGACAGGACTCCTCTGATGTTGGCAGTTCTGGGTGGACACACAGATTGTGTGTATCTTCTGTTGAGTGAAGGAGCCTGTGTGGAGGCCAGGGATGATTGGGGCAGGACGGCCCTCCACCGCGGGGTCAGTTACACACACACACACACACACACACACACACACACACACACACACCTGCCAGTCTATTTATCTTTTTTTCTAAATGACACTTTTCTGTACCTTAGTTTTAAAGGAATGGTTTCAATTCAAATTCAGTGCCAAAAAATATTTGAAAATATTAAGCTTAATTTTTTTGTGTAAAAATATATATATATATTGTATACATGCATGTAATGGCAAAACGTTATTTATTTTAATTCAAAAAAAGGAAAAAAAAAAAAGAATAAAAAATATAGTAAACCAGGTTATGTGCTTTGAGAATTTAACCTGTTTTGAATTTTAATGTTTGTTTATATTTTAAATAACATTTTTATTTTCATACTATGTTATTCATTTCTTTTTAAGTTTTATTTTTAGTAAATTTTTTAGTAATTTATTTAACAAAAGCTGAGGGATGAGATGAATTTATTTTCTGTTTTAATCCATTGTATGCCACACATGCTGCTGAAAGAGTCATTCTAAACTAAGCTCTTCTTTGTGGTGTGTGTGTATGTGTGTGTGTGTGTGTGTGTGTGTGTGTGTGTGTGTCACAGGCAGTGATGGGTCAGGAGGCCTGTGTGGAGGCTCTGTTGCAGCACGGCTCCAGTCTGCTGGTTCAGGACAGCAGGGGGCGCTCTCCTATGCACCTGGCGGCTGCCTGTGGTCATGTGGGGGTGCTGAGGGCCCTTCTGAAGGCCCAGAAGACCGTCCTCGTCCTCAAGGACACCTGTGGTTACACACCGCTGCACTGGGCCTGTTATAATGGTACATGTGTGACGTTACCCTCACTGTCATCCCAGCAATACGATGTGATGAACAGCTTCACCACCCTGCATTATACAGTATTTGCTCAGTGATGTACTTTGTGCTGCTGGTTTCAGAAATAGTGGCTGTTTTGCTGTAGCATGTCAATCTCTTATTATGTGCATTTTGTAGCATGTAGCTTTTTTTCAAGATGCCGTGCAGTAATAAATGAAGCAATATCATATACCCTTCATGATTTGATGTATTTTTCTCTTATTTTCTGTTGATCTCAGGTCATGACGCGTGTGTTGAGCTGCTGTTAGAGTATGATGTGTTTCACAGACCGGAGGGAAACTCCTTCAGTCCGCTGCACTGCGCCGTGTAAGAAACATCTGCACATATCATGTGCATATTAAACTTCATATGAAATGTTTGTAGTAAAGCATGACACACTGGAGGAAAAAAAGGGTGTAGAAATGATTTTCCCTCAGAAATTGCTACAGAGTAGATTAATTACAAAGAAACAGCAAGTAGCACTGAATCAAATGAAAAAGTATTTTCTAGTAATCTTTATTCTCTCTGTTTCAGTATGAATGATAATGAGTCTGCGGCTGAGATGCTGATAGAGACTTTAGGTCCAGCGATAGTAAACGCCACAGACTCTCAGTCCAGGTGAGAGCAGTGTTTCCTCACGGATCAGATGTTTCCGAGCTGCTCTGCAGTGTGTTGTTGTGTGTGTCCCGCAGGACTCCCCTTCACGCCGCGGCGTACACCGATCACGTGGAGTGTCTGCAGCTGCTGCTGGCTCACAATGCTCAGGTCAACGCCATCGACATGCTGGGAAAAACAGCGCTCATGATGGCCGCCGAGAACGGACAGACTAACGCCGTCGGTGAGACACGCAGCAGATTTCTGCAGTTACAGAACACTAGCAGGGTCAGAACAACACAAGTAACAAATGCATAGAAGTAACTAATAAAGTTCTCTCAAACGCTACAGTGTAACAGAATTAGTTACTTTTATTTGAAGTAAAACTGCAATATAATGTTACTTTTATAAATAATGTTTCTTATTGCAAAACAGTCTTTTTTTAATATAAGGTTTTATTTTCAGTTTTCATTTTAATTATATTTTTAGATTGACTAATTTTATATGCTTTTGTCATTTGCATTAATTTCCATTTAGTTTTGTACATTTTCAGTTTTAGTTTTAATAATTGTATGTGCATTGATCATTGTTTTTTTTTATTAGCTTTATTTTTTTTCAGTTTTAGTAATTTTATGTGATTTTGTAATTTTTTTAAATATTTGTTTATTTTCATCCCAATTTTAGTTTTATACATTTTATGTCAGTTTGTCTTTTTTTGTAGTTTTTTTTTTCTTTATTTTTAACTTAAGTTTTAGTAATTTATGTGCTTTTGTCATTTTTTTATTATCTTTATTCCTATTTAGCTTTATTTTTATGTCAATTTTAGTTAAAGTATAGTACTTCAGCTTATTTTTAGTTAGTCACCAAGGCAAAATCTAATATTGAATTTTTTTCAGTCATTTGAATAGTTTTCATATTATGAAAAAATATCAACACTGGTATTAATACAGACACCTGGTGTGTCATTGCGTTGCTGTGGCTCAAGGTGGCGCTAGTTTCCCTCCAGCAGATGTGTTGTTATTCAGGAAGCTTCTGTGATCATGTTAATCATGATATTGATGTGAGCTGCTGCTGGTTGTGTTTGTCAGAGGTGCTGGTGAGCAGTGCTAAAGCTGATCTGACGTTACAGGATGCTAACAGAAACACAGCCCTGCATCTGGCCTGCAGTAAGGTACTAAACACACACACACACACACTGATTTACATCAAACACAACATCTACTGTACATCATTGCAGCCCTGCGGCCAGACAAACTACTGGAAGTCAGAAAAATTGCATGTATTAATTTAGTATATGAATCTCAGTATCTATTGTACAGTCTTGTGTGCAGAAGTATTTCCATCAGGTAATGCAGATCTAGTCATTTTCAGGGACATGAAACCAGTGCCTTGTTAATTCTTGAGAAGGTGATGGACAGAAACCTCATAAACTGCACAAACGCCGCGCTGCAGACGTGAGTCCTGTATCCGTATCTTCCTCATTTGTTGTCTTCAGTTTTCTAGATTATAGAGAGCTGTTTTTATCTCTGTCAGGCCGCTGCACGTGGCTGCCGGTAACGGGCTGACGGTGCTCGTACAGGAGCTGCTGGCTAAAGGAGCCAGTGTCCTGGCCGTGGATGAGAACGGTGAGCACTTACCTCTGAAGCAAAAGCAGCTGTTTCTGATTCAAGCAAAGCACAAATATTATATTATAACTGACTTGAGCTAAAACTAAAACCATGAAAAACCAAACAAAAAAAAAACTGTGCATTAAAGCTTAACTGAAATCAAAATAAGCAGTCGAGCAACAGAAAAGGACAGCAGTTAGTGTAAGTGTTTTACCTTGTTTTTCTCATTAGATTACAGAGTGGTTGTTGTTGCTAGGAAACTTTGTTTTTACTTGCTGTGTTTTACCATGGTAAATATGTGCTCAAATTGCGTTTGTACTCATGTTTGCGCAAGTCACGGGACTCTCCAGTTTCAGTTTGCTAAATGGTAAAAGCCAGTGTAAGTACTTAATTAGCTGTTTGGAAGCCCTTGTTAGCAGAAGCAGTGGAGAAAGAGAACTGTCTGTCATCCAGACCAGCACGCACCACTCCATCTGCTCCCTGGCTGTCCGAGGTTCTCCGTGAACATTGCTTTAAACTCAGGGCTGCAGAGATGAAATGGCATAAATCAAGAAAACTTTACCGACCTCAGTGTGTATCAATCTCTCCTCTCTTCCTTCTCTGCAAATGCTTTCACTGATAAAACATCATATTACCACAACAACATTAACAACTGTTCTGCCTCTCGCACACTTTTACAAACTTTCTCTTCTCTTCTTTGACCTCCTTCTCCTCCTCCTTCATCCAATCTTACAGCCGATGACTTTGCAGTTTTCTTCACTAATAAGACAAGAACCACTTTCAGAGACAGACATTTCCAAACTTATCCTTTCCAATCATCGTACTACTTGTCTTGCACAACTTCTTGCTACTGGAGTTCCTCAAGGCTCAGTGCTTGGACCACTTCTCGTCTCCATCTACATGACGTCATGAGCATCTGTGATTCAGAAGCATGGCTTTTTCTAACCCTTTCCTGTCTGAGTGACATTTCTAGCTGGATGAATGACATCAGTTTCAGCTCAACCTTACTGAGACCGAACTTCTGGTGGTTCCAGCTAACACATCGTTTCATCACAACTACTCTATACAGCTAGGTTCTTCAACCATAACTCCTTCCAGGACAGCCAGAAACCTTGGAGTTGTGATGGATCATCAGTTAAGCTTCACAGACTATATTGCTACAATGACCCGGTCCTGCAGATTTGCCTTTTACAACAATAGGAAGATTAGACCCTTCCTGTCAGAGCAAGCCACCCAACTTCTTGTCCAAGCTCTTGTTCTCTTGTTCTCTCATTTTTAGGAAAATAACAACTGAAATAAAAATTAAAGGCAGAAATAAAAGAACTAATAAAAAAATGACAAACGCAATTACAAAAAAAGGAAAACAAAAGTAAATCCAAATTCAAAGTATTAATAGAAACTATAATACCATCTCTATTATACTGAAATAATACTTTTACTTACAAAAATAAATAAATAATAAAGCTTTTAAATTGAAATCTATATTAGAGAAACATCTCCCAGTATTATTATTATTATTATTATTATTATTATTATTATTATTATTAATGTTATTTTTTTAAATTATTATTAAATACTTAGCAAGGATGCATTAAATTGATTAAAAGAGACCGTAAAGCTTTGCCACCTCAGGAATACATTTTACAATTTGTTTAAAATACATTGAAGTACTGTAGAAAACTTATTTAGAATTTTTATATTTCACAGTATTATTATTTTTTTAACAAATAAATGTAGCCTTATAGACTTGTAGTAATATATTAGTTATTTATACATTTTCATGTATCTTAACAGTGTACTGTGTATTTTACTATTACAAACAAGGTTTTGTGTGTGTGTTTTGATGTTATTTGTAAGTCAATGAAGCTGAATTGAAAGTCGCTTTGGATAAGTGTCTGCTTAAGGAATAAATGTAAACGTAAATGCAATACAAACACTACAATAAAAACTGAACATGATTTAGTTTTGCATGCCTGAACAATCTGAAATCTGAATTTAATCCAATGTGTTCTCCAGGTTACACTCCAGCTTTGGCTTGCGCCCCAAACAAAGACGTGGCTGACTGTTTGGCTCTGATCCTCTCCTCCATGATCCCCATCTCTCCCAGCAGCACCGGCACCATGTCCAGCCTCACATTTACCACCATCAACCACTACTCCAGCCCATCCCAGACCGTGACCTTTGACCCTTTATCTGTGCTGCGCTCCGAGCACGTCTCCTACCGTAAATTCAAAAGTGTGGGCCGCAAGGACTGCCTCATCATCCCCAACGAGGAACTCAACGATTCAGACTCAGAAACATACTGAAAACACACCGCCTCCTGTCCTTCAGTGTCTTAATCAAACGCCTCATTGGCTGACAGGTGACTATATGCTAATTAGGGTGTCCCTTTATGACTGGTGTGGCCGAAGTCTCAGGAGAAAATGGAAAAACAGGAGAATAATAGCCCACACTACAGTCCAGTTTGTTTATTCTCTACAGTATCGAGCTGTTTGAACCCTCAAGCATCACTTAAACTCATTATTTTAAAGCCAGCTTTATTTTTATGTAATGCAAACGGCTCATATTGACAGCTGTGGGACTGTAATTCCTGTAATTCATGTGTAACACGAGGAGGTGAAACTAAACTAAAGACGTCAGGGACCAAGAGCTGCTGACTTTTACTTTTATCCCTGTTTGTGCATGAAGATTGACTTTAGGTTTGCATCATCATGGATTATTTATTATGAAAAAAATGAAGAGCAAAAAAGGCCTTTCAGGGTTCAAACAGAGTATTTATTCCTCTGCTGTTGTGAGCAATTGTAGCGTTCTTCCTGCAGTGTGTTTGTGTGTGAGTGAGGGCGTTTGTTAATTTGAGTGTGTGTGTGACAGAGATTATTTTATAAGAGTTTAAAAACAATGAAAATATAATGTGTTTGACTTGACCTTTTGGTACATTGTTAGCAATTATAAATAATTATAAATCATTTTTGCCATAAGATTTCTTTTTTTCATAAGATTGTTTATTTATTACAGAAAATTGGCTTATATTTAAAAAATGTGAAAACATGGATGGCAGAGGAGTTGGGTTATTATTATATTATTTATATGATATTATATGTTCAAAGAATATACAGTATAAGAACATAAATAAATGTGCCTACAAGAAAACATTTTTATTAATCCAATCCTAGTCTTCTAAATCACTTTACAGTTATATATATATATATATATATATCTGTTATAATATTTAGTTTCTTTTTTATCCTATTTAACATTCTGTATTATCAATTTTAATATTTATATATTTTTTGGTCCATTATATATTTTTTTGTATGTAAATGCCAGTCGATAAACAGGTTTTCATTAAAAGTCATGTTACCTTAATTTATTTAGTGCTTTAAACAAAACTAACCTTGAGGTCATTAAAAAAAATTGACTTGACATATGTATGGTGACGCATACTCAGAATTCATGCTCAGCATTTAACCCATCCAAAGTGCACACACACAGCAGTGAACACACACACACACCATGAACATACACCCAGAGCAGTGGAAATCATTTATTTATTGCTAGCTCGAGACTTGAACCCACAACCTTAGGGTTGGGAGTCAAACTCTCCAACCACTAGTCTACAACTTCCCCTTTTTCTTTTTTTAAATAAACCTAAATAATCGCATAGATTAACACTTGTGCATTTAACATTGTGAGCATAGGTTGTAATTTAGATATATTTTTGAGAGGAAAAAATGCAGTTTTACAAATGCTAGAAACGTGGCTTTTTAAGGAAAGATTGCTATGAAATAGCACACCTAGGTTCCTAACTGATGACGAAGAATTGACAGAGCAGCCATCAAGTCTTAGGCCGTGTTCTAGGTTATGACATACAGAGTTTTTAGGCCCTATAATTAACACCTCTGTTGTTGTTGTTTTTTTTTCAGAATTTAGTAAATTACTCCTCATCCAGTTTTTTATATCGACTATGCATTCTGCTAATTTTTCAAATTGGTCTTTTTCGCCGGGCCACAAAGAAATATAGAGCTGAGTATCATCAGCATAACAGTGAACGATAACACTGCGTTTCCTGATGATATCGCCCAAGGGTTACATGTAAAGCGCGAAGAGAACCGGCCCTAGTACGGAGCCTTGAGGTACTCCATACTGCACTTATGATCGATAAGATAGCTCTTCATTCAATGCTATGAGTTGATGGCAGTCATATAAGTATGATTTAAACCATGCTAACGTACTTCCATTGAAGTTATGCTAAAAAATTTTGTGGTCAATTGTGTCAAATGCAGCACTAAGATTCAATAAAACTAATAGAGAGATACAACCTAGATCAGATGATAAGAGCAGGTCATTTGTAACTCCAAGGAGAGCATCAATTCCATGTGACAGTATTAAATCTAGAGTATGGTTTCAACAATGAG
The DNA here is from genome assembly GCF_003368295.1 of Carassius auratus. Lineage (NCBI taxonomy): Eukaryota > Metazoa > Chordata > Actinopteri > Cypriniformes > Cyprinidae > Carassius > Carassius auratus. The sequence goes on along the minus strand of NC_039261.1, from coordinate 20,969,510 downwards.
TAGGTCCTGAGAAGTGTTGTCTAACCCCAATAGAGTTCAGAATGTCTATAAATGCTGATCCCAATGCATCTTTTTCATTAGCGACATGGATATTAAAATCACCAACGATTAAAACTTTATCTGCAGCCAGAACTAACTCGGATGTAAAATCACCAAACTCTTTAATAAAGTCTGTATGGTGCCCTGGTGGCCTGTATACAGTAGCCAGTACAAACATCACAGGCGATTTATCTAGAGCTGAAACAACGAATCGATTTAATCGATTAAAATCGATTATTAAAATGGTTGTCAACTAATTTAGTAATCGATTCGTCGCTAAATAAATTTTATTTGCCATAAGCGGCTCATTTCGTGCATATTTCAAATCTGCGGTGACCAAAGTGTGGCAGTAATGAGCCACCGGAGGTTTTACTCAGCCAGTACAGCAGGTGAAGTAGCGAATAGCCAATAGCTGGCCTCGTTTTATGTCACGTGCTTCCCGAACAGCGTCTCTGCAGCATTCAGCGGGAAGTGGGAGTACTTTACTTTGAGCCTTCAAAATGAAGAGTAACCTGTAAACTCTGCACTACTGAACTGTTTAAGGGGCCGTTCACATATCGTGTCTTTTGCGTGCTCAAGTTCGTTATTTCCTATTTAGGCGCGCAGTATGTACTCTCATAATGGAAGCGACGCGGTCGCGACACGCACGCGGTGCGATGCGGCAACACCGCATCCATTTATCCTTTGCTGAAATTTCCGGGTCTTCATGGAGAGGGCACGTCATGGAGAGGGCACGTCATGGAGAGAGCACGTCATGGTTGCTTAGCAAAGGCAGACGCCTCAGGGGCGCTTCTGCCCGAGCGCTTTGGAAAGAAGGAGAAAGCGGCGCGACTAGCGTTTTCCACGCGTTTTTAGGTGCGATATGTGAACGGCCCCTAAGAATTTTATTTGTGCAGATTCTCCAGTACAAGGTTGTTTGCAAATGTTTAGTCGTAAGAGCTGATAACATTGCTTTTTAACAGTTAACATTTAAAGCTTTACAAACATGTTATGTGATCAGTTTGTCGTTTACCAGTTCATAATTCAGACTTGCAGCCTAATTATGACTGAATGAGAGAGGTAAATGTTTGAGTATATTTAAAATGCACTTCTTTTCTAAGTATTCACTGCTCTTTTTCACACAGCAGGTTTTTTGTGTGTGTCCCAATTTTTTTTTTTCTGCACAACCTTCTGATGGATTTTACTTTAAATTGTGAGTTCCATTCAGGTTTCATGCCATTGGCACTTTTTTTCGAACGATTGTTTACAATTTCACAGCATAAGCTATAAAGCTTTTTCCCAGTAAATAATAAAATACAATGTACTGCAATTTTATTCTGTTTTATCCTTATACTTCGTGAAAATATGTTCTCAAAGATTCCTTAAGCTTTGTTTGGGATGTTAAACTACTTTAGGAGCTCTAAGGACTGCCATGGTGAAAACAATATTTGAAATCTCCTTGTGAATTTTGCTAGAGTATGGGTCAGTGTTTTGATTGCAGAAGAGTTCGACAAAGGATTACTAACATAATAAAACAACTCCAGGTATATTTTTGATGAGGATATGACAATGCAAAATGGTTAAAATCTCTTAAAAATCTATGCTGAATGATAAAGACCCTTTATTAATAATTTACTTGGGGAAAAAATTGAAAAATCTAAAATATAAGTACATAAACCGATTAATCGTAAAAATAATCGACAGATTAATCGATTATCAAAATAATCGTTAGTTGCAGCCCTAGATTTATCATTAACATTTGTTTCTCTGGATAATGTTAAATGAAGCACCATTACTTCAAACGAGTTATACTTGAAGCTGAGAAATCTTGAAACATTGATATAAATTAAAGCAACACTTCCCCTGTTGCCTTTTGGACGCAGCTCATGATTATAACAGTAATCCTAGGGGGTGGACTCATTTAAAATAATGTAATCATCAGGTTTTAGCCAGGTTTCTGTCAAACAGAGCACATCTAGATTATGATTAGTGATCATATTATTTACAAAAAGTACATTTATAGAAAGGGACCTGATATTTAATAAGCCAAGCTTTATCATTTGTTTATCCATATTCCATTTGTTTTTTTATTTGTTGAACCTCAATCAAATTGTTACTCTTAAATTGGTTTGGACGTTTTTTGTATTTTCTATTTCGGGGGACACCGTCTCTATAGTGTTATATCTAGGTGAAAGAGTCTCTATATGCTGATTATGAATTAAAAACACTGTATCGTTTACAAATTAAATGATTACCGTGAATGAGAGGTTTAAAACCAAACTCAATCTTATGACTGCTTTAAAGAGTTAATTCTACCCCAAAATGAAAGTTGTGACATCCTTTCCTCACCCTTATGTCATTCTTGTGCCAAAGAGGAAGATTTTTTGCCAATAATACCTTACATTTGAGTCTGTTTCTCACATAAAGCAACTGTTATACTTAAATACCTTTTATGTTCCCTCTTTCTCACGCTCCCTCAACCACAAAAATGCAGAAACATCATATGAAGGGAAACTTCTTGTCAGCGCTGACTTGAGTGATGAAATAGTTTTGCAGCTCAAAATCTTTGTGAGATTTATCTCACTCTATCATCAATTCAATGTGCTTTATTGGCATGACAATTATTACAATGTATTGTGTTATTGTATTGCTAAACATAGTGTTTACATTGAATCTAGAACAGATATATGTTTAAAGGAAAAAAAACACACATGCATGTGCTTACACTAAAAAAGCAGAACAAATCAACATTTTTGTTGACTCCTCCCTCTTTTAGTGACAGGCATCAGTATGCTGTATCTTGCTGCTAGTAATATACAATCTCTCTTTTTTCCCCTAATAAATATTTTAGTTGATTTATTGTTTACCATTTTGAAATCATGGCAAAGTATTTCTTTCTAATTTCTTCATAGTTAGTGCAGCTGGTGAGGAAGTGTTGGTCTGTCTCACTTCCCCATGACTACAGTAAGGGCAGATGCATCTCTCTTCGGGCTGCCGGTTCTGTCGATGTCTGCCCATCTCTATAGTAAGTGTATGATTGAGCAGTCGGCACAGTACCTTGACATTCATCTTCTTAATTTAGTCTTTCACTCACTCAGATATTCTGTAGTACTGTAAACTTTGTTTAGGGCCAAATAACATTCAAGTTTAATTGGCTTAGTTTAACCTGTTGCAGGACCGCTATTGGCCAATTCTTTCCTGGCTGCTGCATAATAGACAGTGCAGGAGCACATTGCCATCACTAATGAAAGAAACTGTGGTTCCATGAGTTACTTGTTCGAAAATCTTATGCAATATCCAAGATGAACCTGCAAAAACAGAAACTAGATATTTTGAATCCCATGTTTTTAGAGTAGAGCTCTGCATTTTAGCCCAGGCCTGATGGCCCTCTTTTAGACTTCTACTTATTTTTATATTTTTGACATTTTTAGGCAAAACTGCCTCGGCCTGAAAGTGTTTAGTGTCCCTCAGAAGCAGCATGTATGGTGTGTCTTTGTTGGAATTCAACAGACACTGGAAAGGGAATGGTTGCAATATGTGATGCTGAATTAAGAAAATGTGGAGTGGTCACTTAAATTTGTAAATGAGGATGAGTAGACAAATGATGACACAATTTAGATTTTTGAGTGAACTATCCCTTTAAGAGAAAGAGACTGACGAAACAAATAATAATAAATGCATTCACTTCCATCCTTCAATAATCTCTCCACCTCTTGCAAGGTTGTTGATTTAATGCGTGATATTTAAATAGAACCCAAGATCACCTCTGGCATTCATCCTTCTAGAGAACCAACGGACACGGAGAACGATCATCTGTGGAAAAAGGTAAATATTACTATATAATATATTATATACACACTATATACTATATATGTGTGTGTGGGTGTTTGTGTGTGTGTGTGGATATATATATGTATATGTGTATATATATATATATATATATATATATATATATATATATATATATATATATATATATATATATATATATGTATGTGTATATATATATGTGTGTATATATATATATATATATATATATATATATATGAGATACACACATACACACACACACACACACTACCGGTCAAATATTTGGGATCAGAACGATTTTTTATGGGTTTTTTTTTTAAAGGAGTTTCTAATGCCCATCAAGGCTGCATTTATAATCAAAATATGATATATTCATTTATGATACTTATAAAAAATACAGGAAATTGTAATTGGGGGATACTATTTTCAAAAAACAGTGGGTTTTTTTTCCGAAAATGCTTAGTTTTAGTTTAGTTTTTATTAGTTTTAGTGTTAGTTTTAGTCACATCTTCTATTCAGAATTCACACCCTATACAAATACCACAGCTGTACAATTTCCACACCCTATACACAGTCAATACTCGATCTGGAGTATAACATTGTGTAAAGGTAAAAAAAAAATATTTAAAAAAATGACAACATTATTTAATATTTGAATCACAGCTTATATAGTGTTTTGACATCGACAACCACAACAAAGTGCATTTTACCTCAAACTTGCGACTAGTTAATCTTCTTGAGAAGGCTCAGTCGCTTCTCGGGTCGACATTAACACACTGACAAAATTATATTCAGAATTTAAAATATTTTTATACCATTTTTTAATGTGTGATTGTGTAAAGGTGTTCACGAGTGTGTGTGTGCGCATGTGAGAGACGCATTAGTGACAGAGAAACGAAGGAAAGCTGGGAAAGGAAATGCAGCTAAAGGAATACGCTGCGTGTTTTAAATAGCATTAAAAAATGGAAGACCTTGACAAAAATGAAAACTAAGGACATTTACTCTATAATTTTATTTTAGTTAATTTTGCCAAACACACATTACAGTTTTAGTTAATTATTATTATTTTATTTTTTTTGTAATATATAGTTTTTATTTTTATTTCAGTTAAGGTGGGGGGGTGAAATGCTCGTTTTCACTCAATATCCTGTTAATCTTGAGTACCTATAGAGTAGTACTGCATCCTTCATAACTCCAAAAAGTCTTTAGTTTTATTATATTCATAAGAGAAAGATAGTCTGTACCGATTTTTCCCGGAAAAACATGACCGGCTGGAGGCGTGACGTGTGGGCGGAGCTAAAGAATCACGAGCGCGAGTAGGCTTTTGCGTTGAGGCTGAAATTTAACAAGAGCAGCATCAGCTAAGGCGTCTCTATGTGGTATGTACTAAAACTGTATATATTAGCGGTTTTGGAAAATGACTTAAGTTCCACTTTATGTCTCTTTTTTTTTTTTTAAGCTGTACATGTGGAAAGTGCAGTTTGATGACAACATCGCATGTTGTTTACTTGATGTGCTTACACGCTGATAGCTAAGTTAACAACACAGAGATATTTGAAGCAGTTTTACTCACCGCCTGCGGTTCCAACACACGATCCTGACCCTTTTTCGTTGGGACTGCATTATCCTTAAGAAATAAACGATGTGCAAACCCTGCGTCAAACTGGACCTTGTTTGTAAAACAAGCATCTTCGAAATGCAGGGAACAAAGACAAACACTTGCACAACTCCGTTGATGCTCTGTAAAAATAAACTCCATCCACTGGTCCCTTAATGCTGTTTTTTTTTTGTTAATCTGTGCAGGGTTGTCTTGCCCTGGCAACCAAAAACACACTTCTGTGTCATTTCGCGACGCTCTTGCTCTGATCAGTGAGTCTGTGCTCAGCCTCTCATTGCTCTGCTATACGGGAGCGCGCGCTCTTCCGGCAGAAGTGCCTTAAGACCCATATAAGGAAATTCCGCTCCATCTAACGTCACACAGAGCCATACTCAAAAAAACTTTCGGAAACTTGTGACAAACCGGAAGGAGTATTTTTGGAACAGAAATACTCCTTCAAAAGTACAAATTAATTTGTGAAACTTTGTCCATGTTTAGCATGGGAATCCAACTCTTTAACAGTGTAAAAAACTCAGTATGCATGAAATAGCATTTCACCCCCCCCCCCCTTAACGACAATGTTTTTCCCACCTAGTTTTCGTTTTTTCGTTCACGATATATATATATATATATATATTGTTGTTGTTTTCTAGGTGATTGTAATAAATGTGTTAATATTGGAAAGGTGCCTTAGTTATAAAATGTTAGTATATAGAATATGACTTTAAAAACATTTAAAACTTGGTTTGAACTTTGATTTAATTTCATTGTTTGCCCCATCTAAACAGTGAAAAACCTGATTATGGCTTCTAAAACTCAAGTACTGCTACTATCACTAGTGGCTGTAATGATTGCAAGCTTTGGTTTTACCAACATTGGAATCAGTGCAACCACCATCCCAACCAACGTCACCAACACCATCCCAACCAACGTCACCAACACCATCCCAACCAACGTCACCAACACCATCCCAACCAAAGTCAACAACACCATCCCAACCAAAGTCAACAACACCATCGCAACCAACGTCAACAACACCATCCCAACCAACGTCAACAACACCATCGCAACCAACGTCAACACCCTCGCAACCAACGTCAACAACACCATCCCAACCAACGTCAACAACACCATCGCAACCAACGTCAACAACACCCTCGCAACCAACGGCAACAACACCCTCGCAACCAACGTCAACAACACCCTCGCAACCAACGTCAACAACACCCTCGCAACCAACGGCAACAACACCATCGCAACCAACGGCGGCAACAACACCATCGCAACCAACAGCAACAACACCATCGCAACCAACACCAACAAAGGTAACCGGGTTTCACCTGTGGGGTTCACGTGGCTGTCTGGACCTCTGTTCTACACGGTCACCTCTATTGCAGTTCTCAAACTCTTCCAGCTTATCTGATCATCAACTCTTTCAGTTCATCAACCAGCTAAAAACTACAAGATTCACCTGTGACAATGACTTTCTAGCAATTTTATGTCAGCCTTGTTTTGTCTATACTTACTGCTATGACAACTATTGGCATGCTCATAGCTATTGGTATGATTGTATGACATTTCGGTAAAGTTTTCTATGAAGCCCATATTTATAATACATTATAGGGTGTTCTTAAGGCATTATGATGATTGCATAATGCATTATAAAAATCTTATAATATGTTATATCAACTCATGAATAATCAAAACAACAATTATAATACGTCATAATACTTACGTATTTGTGGTTATAAGTTTGAGAGTATGATTATTTATAACACACAATGAACACCATATTAAATCTACACCATTTACAGTATAATGAACTGTATCATATCCTGACATTGTTTAAGATCTGCACAGTGTCTTACTACAGCTTGTGAGTGGTTAGATGTTGAGTGTTATTTGAGTGTTTCATGTGCAACTAATGTTAACTAATTGATGTGAGCTTAATACTTCAACTGAAAAAAAAATGCAATGATTTATATGGTTACATTTTATTTTGATGGTTCCCTTAATAAGTTGACTATAAGCCAACTAACTCTCATTTAGAGTATTAGTATGCTCAAGAATGGTAGAAACTAGTATGGTAGAATAAGCTGAAGTGTAGTCAATTTATCTGTTGGTTGACCATCAAAATAAAGTTTTAGCATACACTTACAGTAGCAGAAGTTTAGATATTATTATTAAAAAGGATCTATACATGTTGTGTAACAGAAGTAATACTACAGAAATTGAATAAACTATTCAAATTTAACATAAAAAAAACCTGCATAGTCCTCACTGTATAAATTCACCATACATTGATTCTTATCTAAACTACAAATTGAAATTTGAAAGAGAAAGAGCTAATGAAATTTGATTTGAAAGAGCTATTGAAAGAGAACTCAATTCAGTACTGGAGCGTTTGTGTGTGTGTGTGTGTGTGTGTGTGTGTGTGTGTGTGTACGCGCACAGAAAACTATGTGTCATAAAGCATTCACATATCACACTGACTTCACTTTTGGGTCTACTTTTCTTGAACAGTTTTAAATCGTTTGAAAGTTTCAACTGGCGAAGCTCCAAAATGCATGCGAAATGAGCTGTACAGTATGCTGATCTAAAGACTGGTCTGTCAAATATGAAAGATAACTTGTGTCAACCTTAAGGAAAGAGAATAAACCAAGGCAAGGCAAGGCAAGTTTATTTATATAGCACATTTCGTACACAATAGTAATTCAAAGTGCTTTACATAAAAGAAAGTAAAATAATCATGAAGAAAAATAATAACAAGAATAAAACAAGCAATTTTAAAACTTTTAAAATTATTTAAAAGTTTACTTATTTAAAATGAATTTACATAAAATAAAAAAACAGTGAAAATATAGTACAATCAGTTCGGACATTGCACAATGCTCATTCAATAAATGCACAGCTAAACAGATGAGTTTTAAGTCTAGATTTAAATGTGACTAGAGTTTTAGCACATCTGATCTCTTCTGGAAGCTGATTCCAACTGTGGGCGGCATAGTAACTAAAGGAGAACTCCCCTTGTTTTGTGTGAACCCTTATTTCTAACTGACTCGATCCTAGTGATCTGAGTGGTCTGTTAGGTTTATATTCAGTGAACATATCTGCAATATATTTCGGTCCTAGGTCATTTAGTGACTTATATATGAGTAAAGGTACTTTAAAATCAATCCTAAATGTAACTGGAAGCCAGTGTAAGGACCTGAGGACTGGTGTGATATGCTCAGATTTTCTGGTTCTAGTCAGAATCCTGGCAGCAGCATTCTGGATGAGCTGCAGTTGTCTAATGGTCTTTTTGGGAAGGCCAGTGAGAAGCCCATTACAATAGTCCACCCTGCTGGTGATAAAGGCATGAACAAGTTTCTCCAAGTCTTGACTGGAAACAAAACATCTAATTCTTGCGATGTTTTTTAAATGATAGTATGCTGATTTAGTTACTGCTTTGACATGACTACTGAAACTAAGGTCTGTCTCCAGAATCACACCAAGATTCCTGACTTAATTTTTAGTTGTTTGACCCCTAGAGTTAAGGGATACATTCACCTTGAAGACTTCATCTTTGTTTCAAAAAGCAATTACTTCAGTTGTTTCCTTGTTTAACTGAAGAAAGTTCTGGCACATCCAGCTGTTAATTCCATCAATGCATTGGCAGAGGGAGTCAAAGGGGCTGTAGTCATTTGGAGATAAGGCTAGGTAAATCTGGGTATCATCAGCATAGCTGTGATAGGCAATTTGGTTCTTTCTCATTATTTGACTTAGTGGGAGCATATACAGGCTAAACAAGAGCGGTGCAAGAATTGACCCTTGTGGGACTCCGCATGTCATGGACGTCCACTTAGACTTATGCTCTCCTAGACTCACATAATAGCCTCTCCCTTCTAAGTATGAACTGAACCATTTGAGTACCATCCCAGATAAACAGGATACAAGAGAAGTCAAACAGAACACCCAACTCAAATTTGACAAGCAACACATGTGGTATCACATTGAAATAGCATACCTCACAAATTAAAGCTCTTAAATGCAATGCAGTATAATAAAAGACAGGATTGCCATTCATAGATGTGCCACCTTGAAACAGCTTGAAATCTGAACACAAAAAATAAAAATAGAATACACACAAAATATAGAATACAAATATTTTAGTATAATATAAATCAAGTTTAGGATGAATATTATGAAGATAGAAAATATGTGAATGATAAAAGGGAAACCGAATAGATAAATGTTTTGGTAAAGCAAACAAGATAGCGTGGATTATGAGACTTGAAACATCATTTGCACAAAACAAACTAATTACAGGGCTTGCATGACTGTATTTGATCCTAGCTGATTATCAACCAGTAGCTTATCTGATGCATCAAATGTAAGCACAAATAACCATTACCACACCCTAGCATAGGCATAAAAAAGAAGCTACTGTATACTTTGGGCTTAAGTATATAGACACCGTACACTGGAAATTTTATGTGAGGATAAGCTGGAGACAGTGACAACAGACACCTGTATTGAAAGAGGGGGTTGAGAGATACATGCAATTCCAGTTTAAACCAGTGCAAAGACATTTTTATTGGTCATAACTTCTGGAGAGAAAATGCACTTTATGTATTTAACATAATTAAATGTTTATGCCTTTTAAGGTTAAAAAAAACATTATTTTCCACATACTGTACATAAATGTTTCTCCTCATTGCCCAACCTTCTGAAACATGTCGTTTTTTATATAGCTCATCAGTCTGAAAAGCGAGGTGTGCTCTGATTGGCCAGCTATTCAGTGTGTTTTGATTTGAATACCTCAAGCATGTGATGGAAATGTTACACCTCTTACCATACTGTGTTGTGTGTCCCTGTCAGAACCTTTTTTACATTCAATGGTCAGAACAGTGGTACGTCAAGATAAAAACAATAAAACACATTACAAACAAGCCATTTGTTGCATCCAGTGGAGACATAATTATGGATTATAATGATTCATACTGTCTTTTTACTCATTGCGTTGCACTGTGCCTCGTAAACATAAAACCATGTCTGCATTTGTGATCGGAGAAACAACAAACAACAAGCGCTACTCTACACTGCTCAAAACTCACGTTTGAATCATCATTGGCAAATTCTTTACATATGTAAACATGCTTACAGGCTGTGAGGCAAAAGAGCCGGCATTGCAGTCTACTCTTCCAGGATCAGGAAACAGTCCTCCATAAAATGTGCTGCACAGTGCACACATCTGAATATTTGGGTTGAACTGTTTGGGAACAGTGTTGTTAATACAACTTAACCACTGATTTCTAGTTGTGTCCTCTTTTGGAAGGCCAAACGAAGTATTTTCGCTTTCACAATGAAACACAACTGGTGGCAGTGGTAATAGCGAGAATCAAAGTTAGGCATTCTTCCTTTTTGTTTAAACATTTGGATGGTCTTATGCAAATCTTCCCACATTGTGATGTAGACATGTGGGGGCATGTTCATTTTAGGAGGGTGTTGAGCAGTCTAAAGTTTTATTAAGAATTATTAATATATCTCTGAATAACGATTCGTAAACCAGGGACTTTAATTTTTCTAAATGGTTATACTTGCTCCGAAATTCCCATCTGAATCAAAAGATTCCCGAACACGCTCTGATCTGATTCGGGCTCCGAAGTCACGATCTAAAAGAAATGATTAGTGAATGTAAATTGGATCGCTTCGAAACATGTGACGCAATAACGATTTAACTGATTAACAGAGTTCCGAAAAGCTCTATTTTACAATGTGCTTTTAAGAAGTGTAAAAATTTGTAAATGAAAGGCCTTTTTGAACTGGGTTCAAAGTTAAATGGTGGGAAGTCGTGGCCTAATGGTTAGAGGGTAGGACTCCCAATCGAAGGGTTGTGGGTTCTAGTCTCGGGCCGGATGGAATTGTGGGTGGGGATAGTGCATGTACAGCTCTCTCTCCACCTTCAATACCACGACTTAGGTGCCCTTGAGCAAGGCATCGAACCCCCAACTGCTCCCCGGGCACCGCAGCATAAATGGCTGCCCACTGCTCCGGGTGTGTGCTCACAGTGTGTGTGTGTTCACTGCTCTGTGTGTGTGCATTTTGGATGCATACAGTAACAAATATAGTAACAAATATGAGAAATTATTGTTGCATCTGATTCTATTAGTTTATACTGAGGGGAAATCAATTTAAAAAGAGGAAATGGGTGAAGCCGTTGAACACAACAAAGGTGAAACTGAAAATATTCATTCAGAATTATTCCTAGACACATGTTTCAGTTCTGTATTTTGTTGTGTGCCAGTTCTCATGAATCAGTGATCTCGTGTTTGTCAGATGTAGAATGCTGTCTGAAAGTGAAGAGGCATTCAGCCAAGTATGGTGACCCATACTCAGAATTTGTGTTCTGTATTTAACCCATCCAAAGTGCACACACACACACCGTGAACACACACACACACTGTGAACACACACTCAGAGCAGTGGGCATCCTTTATTCTGTGGCCCTCTGGGAGCAGTTGGAGGTTCGGTGCCTTTCTCAGGAGCACCTCAGATGTAGTATTGGGTTAGGAGTCAAACTCTCTAACCACTAGGCTGGTTCTCGTTTACGAGTGTCTCTTCTCTTCTGCTCTGCTCATCGATTAACCCGGAGATCTGCTGACGTTGCTGAGTAAATTTGGTGACTGTATCCGGGAAGACTTGTTAATTCCTAGAAAAAAATAGGCCTATGCTTAAGTGAGAGATTTCTGCCACCTGGTGGCAAACAAGCACTATTCAAATGTAAATGATTTGATATTTCTGACATAACTAGTAGATGGCAGCAGAGGATCCCTCAGTAGCTACCATCACTCTGTTTTTATGCATATTCTGAAGTATTATATCATAAAGCAGTGATGGAAATGCCAAATTTCTGAAAAAAAAACAAATCCCTTAATCCATGAAAAAAAGTGTTAAGCTGGCTTGAGGTGGTTTTTGATTTGTGTGAAAAAGGGTTAACGTGAATAATGGCTGGAAAATTCCTCGTTGCACATCAAAAAAGTCTCCATTCTTATAACACATTTTAAATTATAGCTTTTTTTCAGCACTGTTTCAAACTCATGTATAAAGTAGCAAAGACGTAAAAAATCCTTCGGATGGATCTACGTGAATCACACAAATGATGATTGTTGGATAAAGGTGACTAGATTTCATCCCTGTATTAACAAATCTCCTCCGTTTCTCTCGAATGCAAATCCTCCATTTCTTAGTGATGAATAGAAATTAATCTAAAGTATTTGTTAAAACGTATTTATTTCAGTTCCATGAAAATCTGTCATATGAGTGATTATTTCTTCAGGTTTGAGACTGAGGCCTTGTTTACGAGCTCTGTTGGGATCAAAGATTGCAAGACCAAGACCATGTTTTGTAATAAAGACGTCTTACTGTGAAATCATAACAGTGGAAAGAGACTCGTGCTGTGAACATCTGTTTATTGCACAAATAAGAACTTCCTTGAATGAAAACACATCGATAACATCATGATAGTGAGATAAACGTTGAGTATAAATATATAGCTTTGAACTACGCGAGTCCCTCTTTACGTTACGACCTGTGGAGTGGAAAACGAGAGGAAACACGAAGAACACATTTGAGGAAGACATGAAGAACATCCGCTCAGTGATGATGAAAGGTTCACGTCATAGCTGATGTCTGCATGACGAATACTTCATGGTTTTTCTGGGTTCAGGCCAGTCTGAGACGAGTTCTCTTTAACACTAGGATGAGAATAGTTCATGATGTTTCCTTTGAAGCATCACACTGTCGTCTCAGATCCAGAGCAGGTGCTGGTTTCTGAGGTTAAACACTGTTGAGAAGCAGCACTGCTGCTGTGTTTGAGCTCACACTGAATGGATGAGCGTCTGTGTCGTTGTCCAGAGATAAACTGCGCAGGCTCTTCTCCAGACGGGAGCTTCTCTGACTGCTGAGGTTGTTTGAGGGTCCAGGTTTAACTTCTGCTCCTTCTGCCCTCTCACCTGTTAGAAAACACACAAAACACAAATGCTTGTCATTTGAATTTTACTGGATTCCAATTTAATGGTTTCATCCAATTTGATCAAGTTTTATCAAATTCAAAAGCATGTCTAATCAATTTAATTTATTAATAACAATTTCCTAATTTAATAAAACGTGGACAAACTTCTCAGTTCAAATTTTTCTGGATTGTGGATTTCCGTATGATGTAACAAAAAATTTTCACCAAAAAAAGTGGTAATCATATGAATGCATAATACTTAAAATTAATTAAATCTTTATGTTTTTAAGTTATGTGTGGCATAATGGTGATTACCATTTTCCTAAATAGGGTTATGGAGCACTTCTAAATAACTGGGACCAGTTGTTATTATAATAATTGTTATTAAACATTTGTGTATTACTTAATCTGTTTTACAGTTAGGGTTTGCAGTTTATTGTTATGTAAAATAAATTTACAAAATTAAAAATTACTGAAATGATTTTTTTTATCATACATCATTATTTTCATATTTTATGTTTTACATCTTCATTTCATTTTAGTTTCATTGTGTTTTTGTCATTTTTACTTTTTTATGCTAATATAGTTTGTTGATTTTAAAAGTCCTAGTTTTTAATTATTAATTTTTATTTCAGTTTCAGATAATTTAGTACTTAATTACAAATGTTGCCTAATTAAAACAAGTAGTTTTAACATTTTTTCTCTCATTTCTTTAAAGTTTATTTAGTTTTGTTTTAAATTAGTGATAATATCTCAGGTTTACAGATCAGCCCCAATCACTACCACTTTAAATAAGTTTTTGTGGGAAATCAACATTATGTCGCACATTTTGTCAGTTGACCTTAATTTGAACTAAGAACACTCACAAGATACAGTATGAGTAAATTAACACTCTTTTACACTCACAAGAAATGAGTAAATAAAACATTAGTTGGCCTGTAGGTTATTACTCCATACAGTTCTTATAGTTGAAGGTCTTTTGTCTCTCACCTCTCTCCCGTTCACAGTCGGGTGACGAGGCCCCGCTGCACTCACTACGAGGACCCAACACCGGAGACACCTGCTCGAAACCCTCCAGAGACCCCGAGCCCGGCAGCTGGAGCCGGTCAGGACAGACAGAGAGGGACAGCGGGGACGAGGAGGAAGAGGAAGGGTACGGGCAGGAGGAAGAGAGCAGAGGATATGAGGAGGAAGAAGAGGAGGTGGTGTATGGACAGGGCAGGTCAAGAGGAGCAGATGTGGAGCTCATGCTGCAGGTGGAGCGTGTCTCAGGATCGTCCTCTGATGGTGAACCGTTACAGCTGTCCTCCAAATTCACAGATATCACTGTACAACAAACACAGAACGCATTTAGTCTGCAACTTCATACTGCTGAATGGAGACAAGAAACAGTTCCTGTCACAAGTGTTTCTATAGAGCTTTAAACAGTAGATGATGTTTCAAAGCAGCTTAAACAAGAGTAACAGAATCAATGATGTAATGACACATTCAAATTCAGTCCAATTTCAGGGTTGGTTCAGATTCGGTTCATAAGTGGTGGAGTTGAACAATTATGAGTTCAGTATTTTATAAAAAAAAATATTATATTATGTTCAATATTCTTTAAATATAAATAAAACTAATTAATTAAATTATTATCAAAACTATCCAAAAACTACTGTTATACAATGATTTGTATACTTAAATTAATTTAGTACAATAGAACTTCCATGACACAATTCCATTACAATTTAATTTAATTGAAATATTATATAATTCAGATAAAAGTAATGAAAGATATTACAGTAAAGGTCGAAAATAATTCTTATTCGTCATGAAAATAATCCTTAAAAATAAATGCAAAAAATCTTAATAGTTTTAAAACTATATATTATTTTCCATAGAAATATATTTTATATAGAAATAATGTATACTCTTATATTATATAAATATTTTATGAAATCTAAATATAATGTTTATCATATAAAATATTTCTTTTGTAATATATTAAATATTATTTTCTTTCTTTGATTTTGGGATGAACATGAAGCTGATAAAGTTTTTTGTCTTTAATTCAAAGTATAATAATAAAATCTGTGATGCAATTTTTTTTAATTAAATATTAGACTATTTAAAATTCTGTTTCTAAAGTAGTTTCATAATTCAGCTCAAGTGAGATTCAGACTTGGTTCAAAAACAGTGTAAAGTTAATCAATTATAAAAACAAGTTCATATCAGTAATAGAATACAATATTAATTGTCTTTCAAGACAATGATTTAATATATACAGTAGCCCTGAAAAAAAAAACAAGCAAAACATTGTGTTTAATATGGGAAAATATGATATTTTGTTAGCTGATGCATTACATTTACTTTTTTGTGTCACTGTATTAGCTGAAAGGTTGTCAATGTCCGTCTAAAACAGATACAGTTGAAGCTAAATCAGACTGAGAGACTTTCACTCTGAATTACAGTCCGATCTGTCTTGCTTTAATCTGTGATCTCACTTACTTGATATGCCGTCAGACTCCATTTTGAAGTTTGCGATGTCATCTGTGACAGTCCTGTCATCTTCGGCCCCCACCCCTCGGCCCCGGGGCCCCATGGCAGACAGACGACGCCGTGCGTGGATCTCATCTGAGATGGTCTCCAGGTTTCGAAGAGCGGCCCGATACTCAGCTTTGGCCTGGGTGAGTTTAGTCTGACGCTCGTCAACTCGTCGCTTCAGTTGCTGAATGGGAGGACGAGGAGAAGCGGAGAACAGGTCACAGACAATTAGGATCAAAATCAGATCAAATCTACATGTTAGTTTGTGTTTCTAAAAAGATTAATAAATGATTATCCAAAAACTCACATTTCTTAATGATATTGAGAAAAAAAAAGATAATATATATGTGTATATTTATATATTGCTTGATTGTAGGTTTTTTTATTATTATTTTGTAACATTATTTTTATGACAAATTAGACAAATTTATCCCCAAATTAATGTTTTTTTTGTTGTTGTAATTACCCATTTTTAATGGTGTTTATCCTGAGATTCCCATTAGTGTATTACATATGGTATTGTTAATAAAATATGAAATGTATCAAAATATATAATAATAACAAATATTTTCATATATTTAAATATACATTTGAAAATATTTGTAAAGTATAATTTTTTTATATACTTACACTTGAACAATTGAAATATTTTTTTTAATAATACAAGAGAAATGTCTCATTACAAATTGTACTTAATGTGTCTGGATGGTTTATTTATTTATTTGCTTGTTTATTTCGGAATTTCCATTATTATTAAAGGTGATTCCCATTACTGCATTTTTATAAAATATATTAAGACATTATTTATTCATTTTTCAAATATATTTAAATATAATTACATTTTTTTTCTAAAATATTAATTTATGATTACATTTAATTGAAGTATTTTTTTAAATATATGAACATACTGTAATAAAATAATTTATTTATAAAAAGCATCATTACCACAATAATGAATAAATCATTGCAATTTAACTAAATTCAGATTAAATAAAATTACACACACACACACACACACACACACACACACACATATTAAATTTGGGGATGAATCATTCTTAAAATGTTTCTTGTTCAAAATAAAAACTGCTGTACCTCGAGCTGTAGGTAATACTTCGCCTTTAATTCAAAGTACGGCCTGCAGAGGGAGATAGAGAGAGAGATCAGAGCCAGTTTCCATAGCAACAGCAGAACCCTCACATTCCAGCAGCAGGAGCACATCTGGAGCTCATTAGAGACACATCACACTGAACTAGACTTCCACACCAGAGGCCCTCAGCACTCTGAAGGACAAATCACGTTATTCCCAAATATGAGCCTGTTTGAAGAGAGTTCAGACCCTGCAGAACATGTGCTTACAGTCAGAACCTGTTCCAGCAAGATTTTAGGGAGTCTTCCTTTTATGTCCATTACAACATGATCGATATGATCATTATGTAAACTTCGAGTTTTGCCTATTATGTCATCGTATTCAGTGTGGGGCGTTTTTAAATGTTTTGCAACAGTTTTGACATCAAGAGACAGAGAGAAATATAAATTTATTTTAAATGCACTACAGTTCAAATGTTTGAGGTTGGTAAGATTTTTCATGTTTTGAAAGAAGTCTCTTGTGCTCACCAAGGCTGCGTTTATTTTTTATCAAAAATACATCAAAATTTCTGAAATATTATTACTATTTTAAATAACTGGTTTCTATGTGAATATCTGTTAAACTGTAATTTATTCCTGTGATCAAATCTGTATTTTCAGCATCATTACTCCAGTCTTCACTGTCACATGATCTTCAGAAATCAGAAAAAGATGCTGACATCCTGCTCAAGAAACATCTCTGATTATTATTATTAGAAAACAGTTGTGCTCTAATGAACTTTCTAATGTGCTTTCTATTATTTAGAAAGTTCATAGAAAGTAAAAAAAAAGAACAGAATTTATTTAAAACGAATTCTTTAACATCTTTACTGTCACTATGAATCAATTTAATGCATCCTTTCTGAGTATAAAAAATAATAATAATACTAACCCCAAACTTTGAGCAGTAGTGTATGTATATGAAAACCCCTGACTTGTGTCCTCTGACCTGGACTTGTTGATGGTGCGTTTGAGTTTTTTCTCCAGCTGTCTCATGTTGCTGATGGAGGCGTTGTATTTGGCCGCTGTCTCTCTGTGCTGGATTTCACTGCGTGTCCTGCTTTGCTCCGCCTCCATCACCTGGAACGGCCAATCAGAGCAATTCAGGGAAATGAACTGCATAGCATAATGCACAAAACAACAGTGGTCTGCAGCTAAAGGACTGTGAGGCTTGAGGTTTAATCAGTTGTGCTGTGTCTCTCACCCTCTGGGTGGCGTGGTTGAGCATCTCCTGCCAGGCCGAGTCAAACTGCCGGCTGTCCTCCTCCAGGAGTCGCTCCTCGGCCAGAGAGATGGTTTCCTTCGCGGCCCGCAGGATCTCGATGGCCCGCTGATACTCCTGTGTGGCTCTCTGAGCTTCAACCTGGGCCTAAAAGACAAAAACATCAGAGACTGAGGATGCTTTCACAGGTTTGGTGAAGAACGAGCTGTTTGCTTTCGACCCGGTGTAATCTGGAGACTAATGCATGATGCATGTCTCGGCAGAAACTGCCTTCAGCCAGCAGCTCACATTCTTCATCTCTCGCAATGCACTGATAACAGTTACAAGCGAGCACATGTTAAGAGTTACATAAGTGATGATGACACTTCCTTAGTGTTACCAGGATACAGTAGTAACAGCTGCTGTCAATAATCACTCATTTGCTCATATTAATGATGCAAATTGACCACATAAAAGTGCCATGCACGACACCAAGTTCTGCTGGGAAGTTTCTACCAATGAAGAAAGAGTGAGACTTATTTAAGTGACTATATATTTCTCAGCTATATGACTGCAATTGGTATATTTTTAAAATGAAAACAAAACAATAATTAAAAAAGTAAAATAAACATTAACTGAAATAAAATTAAAAAAGTAATCTTATTTTATTTCAAGTAGTTGCAAAGACATTATTTCTCAAGTACTTAAATAGCTAAAATGGATATAAAAATAATACGAACTATATAGATGAAAAATACTAATAAAACAAACAAAAAAAAACACAACAAAATTAATAAAAAAAAAGTCAAAATTAGTCAAATATAAGAAATAACAACAAATTTTAATTATTAATAAAACTTAATTAAATTTGAAAAACTTAAATCAAAGTAAAACAGAAATAAAAGAAACATTGCCATTTAAAAAACTAAAATAAAATGACAAAAAAACAAAAACAAACATACAACAAAATCACTAGAAGTTTTAACTAAAATTCAAATAAAAATTGAAAAAAAGCAAATTTCAGAAAAACTATGATAATATATTAATGACAGTAAAATAAGACTGCAGTGATGTCACATTCCTCTTACTGGTCTGAGACTGAAACTACATTGAATCTCTGTGATTCCTATCAGCGCTGACAGATTAGCCAGATTAGCATTAGCCGTTCAGTTTTAATTGGTCATGTGACCGCTGCAGTCTCTGTCTCTCTGCGGGACGAGCTTCTCATTCAGAGACGATCGCTCTTACATTATTCAAATATATATTCTGCTGAGGAATTCATAAAGAAAGCTTGGACAAGAGGCTAGTGTATATTTCATAAAGCTCAATCTCACCCCACTTTCATGAGCTATTTCTTAATACTATCTTGTAAACTCAGCGACCTTCAGATTTTGAAATTAATGTGTAATGTTCAGTGCAAATTTATCACAGAGTTGAGCACAAAACAAATGATCAAAACTCTGTTTATAGTCAAGAACTTAAAATATTATTTAAAAGCAGCTTTTGCTTTTCTTTAGCACTTGTAAATATGTAAATTCAGTTGCAAGTGTATTATTAATATAATGTATTATTTGAGCTGTGACGTTGTCAGAAGTGTAATTTTATCTTTTATAGCCATATAAATTATAAATTTACATTTATAAGTATGCATTGTGCTTCCAAAATATTGAAACTTTCCTAAATCAAGATACATTAATTTAAGTAAAAAACAAAAACAAAATCAAATTAAGCGAGTTTATGCTTAAAACAATATGCCAGTGTGGAAAAATAAATAATCAAATGTTTACTTAAGTACATTTTTTGTCCCTATTGGCATTTTTTTTTCTTCTTGTTTTAAGCTTAATTTTAATATAATTGTCAGAAAACAAAACTTAGCATCTCATGTCATTTTGCTTGCATCTTCACATATTTGCACCTAAAAACAAGGCAAAAATATTATTATTATTAAAACATTTTTTTACCAGCTTTACAGTTGTGACAGGAGATTGGAAAATGGATAACTTTGGATGAACAAAATGACTTTAAAGTCATATTATCATACTAGTTTCTTATGACCTTATAGAATGTCTTTTTCGTTATTTTTTGCATGCTTCACACGGTCCTCAGCTGAAGTGTGTAGTGTAGTGTTCAGGTGGAGAGAGCTGTAGAGATCTAGTGCACTTCTACAGACAGATGACTCGCACACGCTGAGATGAAGGGCACGCTCGGCTTCCTCCGGTTCATGAGCGTTTTAGCTAATGCGTCACATCACACGTGTCCAGAACTGACCTTTCTGAGCATTGTTCAGAACTGACCATTCAACACGATGAAACAATGCATGTACTGCAGTAAACAGACGCTGCATTTAGCCTACTGCCAACGCAAGTATGAGAAGACACGTCTGCGTGGGCACGGCGCTGAACACTCAGCTCTGAACAGCTATAATAGACTCATACACCCAGACTGATACATGCATAAGCATAAGGTTCATTTCATCAGTTTTCTCATTTGTTCCCATTAAACTGTATTATATTGTATTTGCATGCAACCTTTTAAAATTTGGGGTCAGTGAGATTTTTTTTTATGTCTTTTGCTCACCAAGGCTGCATTTATTTTATTTATTTATAAAAATACGGTAAACTCAGTAATATTGAGAAATATTATTACAATTTAAAATAACCCTTTTCAATGTAAATCCATTTTAAAATGTAATTTATTTCTGTGATTCTCTGCTGTATTTTCAGCATCATTCCTACAGTCTTCAGTGTCACATGATCTTCAGAAATCAGTATAATATGATGATTTACTGCTCAAAAAACATTTCTGATTATTAACAATGCTGAAAACACTTGTGCTGCACAACATTTTATTTTTTATCAAAGTTTTGGGTGGTTTCTGGGGTTTTCTGGGAGGCTGCTAGGCGTTTTCTTCCTGTTTGTGCTGAAAAGATGTGCAAATCTGTTTTTATCACCATTTCGGATCACTTCTATTCTGTTATATATTTATTGAGATCAAGCAGCTTCTTTTTGTTTCCTGTAAATGATCATGTGTCTGCTGAAACACTTTCCCTCGAGGTCAAGGTGAGGTGAAGCTGAGCTCTGCAAACACTGTAATAACAGATTAGAGTTACGTCAGGAAAGATTCTCACTTGCCGTGAAGATTTAAAGGTCAAACTCACACACACTCCTTCATCCTTGTGTCTGTTCACACACACACTCGTTAAGCTCTCGGTGTCTGCACGGAGGACCGGACTTGTTTTATTCAGTTTCTCATTTTGTCAATTTTTCCTCCTGATATTCTGTTTTTTTTCAGGCAGCAAAAGCATCTCATTTTTTTTCTGCTTTGCTGACCTATTTCTTTCACAAACTCGGTCAGACATGAGGCCGATGGGTTTTCCATGAGCGGCGTTTGCTGAAATCGTACCGAATGTATATTTAATGAGCTCAGCAGCAGCATCTGAAGATGTAGAAGCATCTCAGCACATCCTAAACTCTGTCTGACCTACTAAAAACACTGACCCACTTCTTTGACTGTCAAAGCAAGTTCATCCACCTGAAGAAACAGAGGAGACTAGCCACTCTACTGATATAATAACTCTTCTTTAAATGCAGGAAATTTTCCCGGGTTTTTATTAGCATTCACTAAAATGCAGAAGAATGTTTATTTAACTGTCTCTAAATAATCTACACACTTCCTCCTGTCTGATGAACACACTGGAGGGTTGATTATTTAGGGGCTTTTTTATGACCTTCCTCTCCTGGATATATGACACATACTGCATGAAGAACTGTAATGCACAAGCCACAGTGTTAATCTCCCAGCATCTATAATAAACCAGAGGAATTTCACAACCACATCCAAAACGAGACAAAGACGGCTGTTTCCCATCTGCTCTAATGGCTTTTGGGTGGAGCAGGGAATAAACAATCCTGCTCATTCTTCATGACTCATGCAATCCAAGCTCCCTCTCTGTGTTTCTCGGACTTTCCTATCATAACAAAATTCATTTGATTTAAACTTTAAACTTTAACTATGGAAGCCCTGAAGTGCTAAAAATCAACAAATCAGAAAACACATAAATCTGAAAGAACTTGCATCAGTCGGGTGCGCAGCTATGTTTACCTTTTTCAGAGAACATGAAGTTCTGACATTTTCTGGGTATTACACAAGTGATGCAGTATGCAACAGTAACCAAACATACTACATTAGTAATACACTAGTATCACTAGTGCATATGTAGTACACTTGTATACTACTATGTCATATGACCTCAATTCAGTTACTATCTTAGATAAGACAACTATTATTTAGATTTTTTTTGTCAACTATATGAAATGTCTGAACTAATTAAGTCCAGAAAAAAAAAATAAAACAACTGATTCAGTGCAATGCATTGTGGGATGCATGGACATGCACATTTTTGCAAATGTAGCTGGTCATACAGATATTCCATGATATGTATACTGTATAATGCTTACTGAACAAATAGTATGACTTGTGTGGTAGTAACAATATCAGTGGGTAATCTAAATCTGTCTTCTTCTAAGTCTTTAAGTGTGCAATTTGCAGCAAATGTGGCATGTCATCTGTGTATTCGATGCATGCAGAAAATGTGCATAGTGTGTATACCGCAGAAATGCATGCTGTTATGCCGTTTTCTAAGAGCGGAAAAGAAACGTGCAAACTATTTCTTGCATATTTTAATGTCCAGCTGAGAGATGGACTAAAATAGTTCTACATTTGCATATGAGATGATGCACCAGCACTCTCAGTGGTTTGATTGGAGACTGGTGTTCATTTTAGCCAGTCATATGCAGTCTCAGTCTGCATAGCATCTGCTGTCTGACCTTGATTTGTCCGTGATAATGTGTGTGTGTTTGTCTTTTATAACCTCAGTTCACAGGCTGTGAAGGTGTGAGGTCAGCTGACACGTGCTGCAGTCTGTCATTGATGTCTGATACTGCTGTTCACGTGACACACAGCAAGAACACATACAGCTGAGCGAGATATCTATCTATCTTTCGATCTGGTGAGCTGTAGGTCAGTGGAGGCGTGGCCGAGTGCTGTGCTCTGATTGGCTGTGCAGTGGGTGTTGGCACTTTAACTAATGGACAGCTGGCAGTGCCAGTCCTGATCGTTTGTCTCATCTAATGACACAGACAGATCACGGTGGTCTTTAAGAGTGATGACAGGACAGTTACACAAGACCACCAGCACACACACACACACACACACATGCACACACACACACACACACACACACACACACACACACACACACACACACACACACACAGACACACACACACACACAAACACACAGCACCAATTCAGTGTAAAAAGCTCAAACGGTGCAGTAATGCTTGAGGCTTTACACAGACCACACACAGTGATACTGTATAATGCATAACATGATTAACTCAAGCCACTAAATCATATATTAGCAAACACACAGACTTAGAAAGGTGTGTGCGCTGAACATATTTACTCCACCTGAATTATTAAGCATCGTTGTGACTGATCGTTTTGATGAATCGTTCACAGTGAGAGCAGGAACATGAATCAAGAAAGCCAAAAGGTCATTTCTGACTGTAGTAATGCTTACAGACGCCACAGAGATACAAATCTAATGACTTATTATTTATGGCCTGTGTTTGCTTCTGCTTAAATCAATCAGGTTTTACCAGAAGCTTTTTAAAGATTAGCTGACTTGATCTTTTTCCTGTTGGCATTTTACTCCCTCGTGACTAATCTCAGATCATTTTGTTTTAATGTGTGTAAAAATAGAGCTGAGAATATGAGCTTCTGATTATCTGAAGGCTTCTCACATCTGACTAGTGAAAGTCTGACACTTTATGCAATTATAGATTATTACAGAGCATCTGCTAAAATGCATAAAAATAATAATGATTTTATTCAGTAAGGATGCATTCAATTGTTAAAAATATACAGTTAAGTAATTTCTAATGTTACAAAAGATTTATATTTCAAATACATGTGGTACTTTTGAATTTTCTATTAATCAAAGAATCCTGAAAAATAAAATGTATCACGTTTTTCCATCAAAAAAAAAAAAAAAAAAAGAAATTGAGAGAAAGAAACTAGCAGCAAATCAGCATATTAGAATGATTTCTGAAGATCATATGATACTGAAGATTGGAGTAATGATGATGGAAATTCAGCTGCGCATCACAGAAATAAATTACATTTTAACAGATATTCACATAGAAAACAGTGATTTAAAATTGTAATAATATTATCTGTTTTTTCAGTTTTTTTATCCAAAAAAGTCAGCCTTGTTAAGCATAAGAGACTTCTTTCAATGATATAAAAAACGTATTTCTAAGATCTTAAACATGTCACTCCAGTTGGGTTCTGACTGCGTTATAATTGAGTTAGAGACCGAAGCAGAGCACTCTCACCAAAGTCACCTCCTGGATATAAAAAGCTCTTTTATGACTGTGTGAGTGCGACATTTGTGTTGATTTATCACTGTCACAAGGTGACAATAAGGAGAATTTCATGGCTGAAAGCAGCAGGGATCTCAAATCCTTCTTCAGCAGACGTACAAAACTGCACACTCTTTCACATAATGACAGACGCTTGTACAAATGAAACATCAGATTCATGGTGTAATAATGATCACAGAGAGTCATTGTGTCCTGAGGAGAAGAGTTTTTCTTACATTTAGACACATGAGAAGGACATCATGTTCGCTCTTCTCTCCAGAGCTGTTTCTATCTATGGCGAATGCCAAAGTCTGTTTGCAAACAAATCCCCCGTGTGTGTGTGCTGGACTGCAGGGGGTTCATTACTGAAACACGGTCACCACTGGGTTTGGATGGTGCTCTCGTGACTATGAGAAGAATTTAAACTGGGGCAAATGTTTTTCTTAACTGATTCTATATTTATATTCTTTAGGAACATCGTACTCTCTTTGATCATTGAATATTGTAATACATTAATAATGTGAATGTGCTCTTTTACAAAGATTACACAGTTGGTTAATGTCACTTTACAGTATAAAACTGTTTGAAGTTACTTTGCACTGCTTACAAAAATTAGCATTTTTTTAATTTAATACACTTTAGGCAGCTATTTAAGAATAAATCATGATTAGTTCTGGGCAATAGAGCGAAAACAATTAACCCTTAGATTTCCCATTCATTATAAATCTAATAAATAAACATATTTTAATAATAACAATAAAAAAAATTCCCCTTAGCCATGAAGTAGAATACATATTGTTTGTATAGTGAACATTTTTACTTTGTGGCCATTGAAGTCATTTCTACATAGTTTGCACGTAGATTCATTGTTTCTGTGTTAACATGCTGGTACAGTAATATGAAGGGAACCAGATGAGGAGTCATAACCAGTTTTTTCCAGTCTGTCACTGGCTTCGGGCTCTAAACGTCCACTGAACCCGCTCCTCAGATGTTTCCTGCTGTTCAACAGCCAAACATTTATTGCATAATTCTGTGCTTTAGCCTGCTTTCCTGTTGGCATTAGTAATTGACTATATTTCCTAAAGTTTAAATTGTCTTTCCCAAGTGTTCATTGATGAGATAAGAATGCAGAAAACCACGCCATGCAAACTTCAGTGTAACATATTTCTATGAACAAACTGAACATGGACGAGGGATTGAAGCTCACCTGACGCGCCGCTCTTCTGGCCTCCCAGTACGGTTTGGACTCTTCCACGGCTTTCCCGATCTTCTTGACCTGCTCCTCCAGTTTGACCGTGGCCTCCGCTAGGATGGCACGAAACTTCTGTCGAGAGTCCTACAGAACAGAGAACTTTTGGGGTGAGTAAATCTAAAATCAAATGCACATATCCTCAAGTATATCACTAGAAAGTCTGTTACAATGTATCTTGATATTCATGGTACAAACCTTACACATTTGTCAGATTCAATGTGCAGTTCTTTAGTTCAAGATGTTGATGAGTTTATTTCTGCATCAGATTTAGAAATGTAGCATTGTATCAGTGTCTCATCAATGGATGCACTGCAGTGAATGGGTGCCGTCAGAATGAGAGTCCAAACAGCTGATAAAAACACCACAATAATCCACACCACTCCAGTCCATCAGTTAATGTCATGTGAAGTGAAAAACTGTTTGTAAGAAACAAATCTGTTTTCTGAATGAGTCCATAATCCATAATAACGCTTCCTCCAGTCGAAAAAAATCCATCTCCTGTTGATTCTCGCATCAAAATCCTCCCACATATTTGCTTAGAGCTGTTTTAGTTTGTAAACAGTGCTTGATCTGTGCAGATTTTAACCGGAAGCAACCGTTTGAATTTAAAAAATACCCCTGTGACTCTCATTCTGACGGCACCCATTCACAGCAGAGGATCCATTGGTGAACAAGTGATGGAATGCTACATTTCTCTAAATCTGTTCCCATGAAGAAACAAACTCATATACATCTCAGATGGACTGAAGGTGAGTACATTTACAGCTAGTGTTCATTTCTGGCTAAAGTATGACTTAAACACAACTTTGTTCCCCAATGAAGTGCATTCACACTCCTAAAGCCCATTCAGATTTTAAAATTGCATTTTTGTGTGCAATGTGCATCAGTGCACAGTGCTGTCTAAGGCTCACACTATTTCCATGGACATCATTGTGATGCATTCAACTGTATGATCTACTGAATAAAAGACAGGGACAGATGAATACTTGTCTTTGTGTTGACAGGCGTATTCAAGAGTGAATTACAGTGCATGCAGTCTGTGAAATCTGAATAAATCTCAATGCATTGAAAGGCTCATCATATCCAGGCAGCGTGAACTGCATGTTCAGGACTCTCTATGAATTATGAGTGTCCATCTTTCAGTTTCACAGCAATGAAATGCTTCAAAAATCAGCCTTTTGTAGCTCCCTGAAAAGCGCTGCTTCAGCTAACTCAATTCAGCATTTAACAGAGTTAAGAAAGTATCCACACCTTGCTTTCTAGACAGAAAACTCCCTCTCATGCTAAAGAAACTCTCATGCTTGTTGCATAAGATGAGCAGAGGGCAAGCGGTGTCCAGCTCTGAATGAATCTGTCTTCGGATGGGTTCGGTCGCTCAGATGATATATTTAAAAACACTGACATCTACATCCTTCCACACAGGACCTCAATGACAAAAAGCACGTCAGAGGGATTTAGACTTCCTCCGACAGATTGACACTTCCTGGTTCATTCTGCTGAATAACCACAGGCCAAACAGAGTCAGAGTCTAAGAACAATCTGACAAGGAACAAATAGTCCTGAATCTGAAATTAAGAGGCCTTTAAGAAGACTTATATGTGCACAAAGTGAAACTAAAACTATAAAAAAAATATGTCTAATAAAAAAAAAAAAAAGATTGCCTTAGCAGCAGTTTTATTTTAATACCATTGAGACAGTTTTATTTTATATTTTCAGTTGTCATTTTCATTTTAGCTTTATTAATTGACTTGCAAGTTTTGATTTGTTTTTAATATGGCTATTTTTATTTAAGTTTTAGTTATTTTAGTGCATCAAGTTAAACTACATGAAAATGAGAAATGCTGCATTGGTAACCAGATTAATTAAAATACATATAATAACGTTTTCCATTTTAGTTTTAGTTAACTATAATAACGCTGCTAGTCAGCTAATTAAAATAGGTTTAGGATGAAGCATTAAAATTACTAACTGGGGAAATTTTCTTTAAAACATTATTGTTAATTAATTAAAACAAAAATAGCATTAAATTAAATTTAAATTAAATTCATACAAAAAATACAGTTAATTCTAAATATTAATATTAAAATTACAAGATATTAAAACAAAATTAAATAAATATTACAATAATATGAATAACAATAATACACAAATAATATTCTACATTAGTTCGGATTCATTCCTGTTAAGGCAAATTTGACAACAATACAGATTTAGATTATCACTGTATTTTGATTATTATTTCTGACACTAACAACATTTTTTTGTTTGGAACATGGTAGAATCATGATATTCTCTAAAACACATTCGTTTACCTTGGTTTACCATCACAGTACTTTTTTTTGGAAGGGTACATATGCTATTTTTAAAAAGGAAGTAATTAATCTTCTGAAACAAAACATGGAAATGAACATTTCTGATACCAATTTAGCAACTGGCAATTACTTCTGTGTGTTTCTCCTCGAGAAGAACGCCATCCAGGTTTGGAATGACAAACATTTTCCTAAACTACTCCTTTAGCTGTCGTGGCCTGTGGCTTTCAAGCCAGGAATTCCAGACTCGGATAGAGAGATTTCCTCCGTCTGCTCAACAGATATACGGTGTGTCAGTCACAGGCAAGAAACTTCCTATTGGTCAGCAGCGGAAGGGGGAGGGCCTGAGTGTTTAGACATTTTCCACTTTGGAATTCCACCCGCAACCATTTTCAGTGAAAACAGTGACACCACAAAGCAAGCATGTGAACCTTACCTCCAGTTCTGTCTCCCATCGGTTGATGTTATCTGTAGACTGATTCAGTTTCTCCAGTTCACCCTGCAGAAGAGATAAAGCAAGGCAGAGGAGTTAAAATCACAGTAGATGTCTCTTGCAATACCAGCAGGCCGACAACATCTGGAAAGTGTTATTCAAGTAACCCAACACTGAGATTAAGCTCATATGTATGCTTGTCCTGCGATGTTAGCTACACGCTGATGACACACACATGTTGCTTTCATTACAACATCATGCGTTTATTTTCTTTCATGGGAAGAGGATGAAAAACCAGTTCATCTAGCACAACTAGCACACAGTCTGATACAGAAAGGTTCTTTACTTTCGAGAGAAAAGCATAGTTTAAAATGCATTAGAAGTGTCATTTCTTTGGAAACAAAGTACAACAAGTGGCCATTTGAAGCAAAACATTACACAGAAAGAGGTATGATCAAATAATGTTTTATAATAATGTATCTGAAAAGACAAAAATATATCTCAATAAATTAATCTAAAGCTTGCTTGATAATGTCTAAAGGCCTATGTCATTGCATTAGAAAATGACTCATATAAGGTCTGTACAACAGATACATTTGACACTTTTAGGTGTTTTCTAGTGAATATAACGCATCGTATTATTCTTACACTTTGTAAATATGACTTAATTCTGTATGCAGTGCACGTGAGCTTAACGCTTTCCCTTACAGAGGAAAATGAGTTCTAAATATGACGTCAAAGTAAACATGATTGTCTACGAGGTTCCACAATGTAACAAAACAATGAAACAATGTTGCAGAATATAACAGATGATGTAAAGATGGGGTTCCCCTTATCAGAGCAAACAGCAGCTGCTGAACTTTTTGAACAAACAGAACATTATCTGATCGGATTTTAATGCATGAAGCTTTCTGATGGATGTAGCCTAGGTATGATAGGATCTGACTGAGCTTTAATCCAATCAGAGTTTGATTGCTCGGTCTAACTTCAGATCTGGTTTGGGGAAGGTTAAACATAACTGAGACAAAAATCGGAATATATACAGGCTATGTCGATGTGAATTGTGGATTGTGTTGCTGTGTACCTGAATCCTCGGATCAACCTCCTCTGCCTCCAGAGATTCCGAGTCTTCATCAGACTTGTTATCTTTCTCCGTGTCGTTCATTTCGATAGCAGACGTGATTCGTCTATTACTGGCCGAACAAAGCGGGTCTCTGTCCGGGATAACGGGCTCGGATGATCCGCGCTCAATCCATTAGTAGGTACATCCAGAATACACGTTTAAAAGAAAAGCGTACGATCTTTTCTCATATCCCAAAGAGACAAAAACAGGCTACTTAATCTGCCGAGACACAAACTCTCACACTCACACAACACAACACAGCGCAGACTGGAGAAAGAGAAGCTCGGCGGAGATCTAGCCCGCCCCCTCCGACACACACACACACACACACTCGCTGTCCTGCGTGAGGGTCACTGCAGTTCACACACACACACACACACACACACACACAAACACTGACTGACACACTGAAGCAGGCTTATCTTAGTATTATCCATTAGAACAGTATTTATTAATATTTAGAATGTACAGTTTCCATTTTAGTTATGATTCACATGCATTAGACATTATTTTAGCATTGGCGTTATATTTTAGATTCAGTTTTTGCAGCTATACTTCAACTTATTTTATCTAAATTAATTGCCAAGGCAACATACATCTTTTTCTTTATAATATTTATTTTACATTATATACATACATACATACATATATATATATATATATATATATATATATATATATATATATATATATATATATATATATATATATATATATATATATATATATATGTAACGATGTGTGTGTGTGTGTTAGGTGAAAACTGTTAGCCTGGATGCACTGTAAGTTGCTTTGGATGAAAGTGTCTGCTAAATTCATACATTTATTTATGTATTTATTTATTTATTCGTATATATTAGTTTTTTATTATTAAATAGATAATTTAAAGTCATATGTTGTGTTATATGTTTATCAAAATGATTTTTCTAGCACTTTATCATATTCTCTGTCAGAAATACCAATTTACTTTTTATTTGCTTTTACTATTTGCTTTTTCAACCTTGTCAGACACATAAAAAATACTGAAGAGACTTCAGGCACTAAACTGAGTTTAAACTCCAAAATCCCAATGATTTATAAATATTTATTACTCTCATTCTGTGAATGTTAGCTCATACAGGTGATTCATGTCTTTGCAGTTTTCTTCTCAGTCAGTTTGCAAAATACCAAACATGCATAAATTTTCCAGGTTCAGTCCAGTTAGCTCTTCTGTGATGTCAAAACAAAAACTCTGTGTCAAACATAAACACTGACACACTGATGCTCAGATATAGTTCAGTTACTTATTAATACTCTGCTTTTCAGGAGCCTGTTTACAGTTCATATAATATAAACCCCCTTCTAAAAATGTATTATTAGATTAGATTAGATTCAACTTTATTGTCAGAGTTAATGAAATGCAGTTAACGTCTAACCAGAAGTGCAAGAATATAGTGTTTTATATACAGTACATATAAGTGCAGAGTAAGTGCAGCTATGATTTACAAAATGTACAGTGGAGTTGCTATAGACAGTATTGAGCAGATTATATACAGAATATAAATAGGAATGCAATGTAGGATTATATGTTCATTATGAACAGCAGCAATGTAAGAACAGTGGTAATAAAGTTTGATGAGTGTACATTAGTATTGTTAAACAATGTATTCTATGCAAAATATCAGTAGTGCAATAATATTTTTATAGAAATTGTTTACTGTGCTTTGTACAGTAACAACGTTAGACAGTTTACAGTTTAACAGTTTGAACAATGTGCAGTCTGTGCAAAATATGAGTAGTGCAAATACATGTATGTAAAGTACTGTGATCAGTGCAGTAAAAAAGCAGGTGCAGGTTAGATTGGTGGTGTGGAGTTCAGAAGTGTCACATCCTCGGGAAGAAGCTCTTCCTGAGGCTGCTAGTGCGAGAGCGCAGGCTCCTGTAACACCTGCCGGATGGAAGGAGGGTGAAGAGTCCATGGTTAGGGTGAGGGCATCCTTGATGATGTTCCTTGTCCTGCCAAGGCAGCGCTTATGATAAATGTTCTCAATGGAGGTTAACTGGGTGCCGGTGATCCGTTGAGCAGTTTTCACCACCCGCTGGAGTGCTTTGCGTTCAGATGCAGAGCATTGCTGTACCACACTGAGATGTAGTTTGTGAGTATGCTCTCAATGGTACAGTGGTAGAACAGGAACACATTCATGGGTGAATAGGGAGTACAGTAGAGGGCTCAGTACGCAGCCCTGTGGCACGCCGGTGTTCAAGGTGATGATGGAGGAGGAGAGGTTATCTAACTTAACAAACTGGGGTCTGTTAGTCAGAAAATCTAGAATCCAGTTGCAGAGGGATGTGCTGATTCCAAGCTGGCTGAGCTTGGAGATCAGCTTGGAGGGGATTATAGTGGGATTTTAGAGGGGTTACAACCAGCCTCTCAAAGCACTTGGCAATGATGGGGTGAGTGCAACAGGACAGAAGTCGTTAAGGGCTGAGGCAGTGTAATGCTTCGTTACTGGCACGGTGGTGGAGGGTTTGAAACTAGTGGACAGTTGCCTGGGCCAGGGACAGATTGAATATGTCTGTCTCCGCACATTCACCTTACACAGAGTGGCATAAACATCAGAGGTGGGGAGTGTGAGAGGCAGTTCATTGGGTGGATGCTCAGCTTTGAGGGAGACCTCCTTATTATTTTGATTAAAACGGGCATCAAAGTGATTGAGCTTGTCAGGGAGAGAGGCAGAGCTGGAGGGAGGCACAGTGCTGGGTGGTTTGTAGTCTGTGATAGTTTGTATGCCTGGCCACATATACGCCGGGGGTCTGAAGAATTAAAGTGTTCATCAGTCCTCGTTTATGTGTGAGTTTGGCCTGTTGAAAAAAGAAAAAGAAAGACATTTTATATTAGAAGTTTAATAACAGTTTTAAAGGCATTCCATATTCCAAAATTGTACATCCTTTCAAAAATAGGTTATTAAATTATTTTGCTATCTTTATTAAGTTAAATTTTACATTTTTGACTATTACATGTTTATTATTATTGTTGTAAATAATAAAATAATAATAATAATAATAAAATAAAAATAATAAAATAATACATAATACATTATGTAAATAATATAAAATAATCTGTATGTAATATATACAGATGCTAATATATGTGCCGATTCCCCTTTAATTACAATTTTGGACAAATTTCTGATTTAGGAACATCTTGGGGATTTCATAATGATTTTTGGCTTCATATGGAAATAGATGCACAAGTCATAATGGCTAAAAGTGTCCCACATTACCGTATGTTGTCATAACGTTCACCTTGGAGATTGAAAATTTTTCATTTTTTGAGACCCCAGGAAATATACACACAAATAGGTATAAAGTATATTGTAGGCTAATATAAATTGTCAAGTAACAAATTAAAAGCTATATTCACTGAATAAAAAAAACGACCAAATGTGTTTGACTTCTTTTCAGTGGGAGGCAAACAAGAACCTTAAAAAAACTGCTGTAAAGAGTGATCTGTTTAAGCCCACTGAAATGCTCCAGTGCAAACGATGCAGACACATCAATCAGCTTCTCTGTGTTTTAGGTTAAAAAATAAAATAAAATAACCTTAAACTAACACAGATTAAATAAAATAACTCATGCATGTCCAAATTCATGTCCTTAATATTAAGTTTTATTAAAATGCTACCATGACGTCTGTTTTTATATTGTGTATCAACAGTAACGTTATACATATGTATATTGTTTGGATTAACTAGACGAGTAACGTTAGACAGACATGAATGTTTATTCATAACCGTACTGAAAATAAGTAAATATTGTAGCTGATGCTAAATGTCTAGCTAACAAGCTTGCTGGTGCTAACTTGAGGTAATTTTTATAAATAATGTCCAAATATTTTTATTCAACCACCTATATATATATATAGATTACATCTAGGGACAAAAGAAAGGATGTGATGTTCAGAACATGGGAACTACAGTAATTATCAAAGAGGGGAAGAGATGCACCCCGTTTGGCCAGGGGTGTTTTTACACCACACACAAGGTTTGAGAAGGAAAAAATCATTATGAAAATAATAATATTTTCCTTAAAATGTTCTTCCTAACTTCAGGCCTTATTATCATGTCATATATAAATGTGATGTTCTGTAGAACCACGA
The DNA here is from genome assembly GCF_003368295.1 of Carassius auratus. Lineage (NCBI taxonomy): Eukaryota > Metazoa > Chordata > Actinopteri > Cypriniformes > Cyprinidae > Carassius > Carassius auratus. Next base: position 20,935,554 of record NC_039261.1, on the reverse strand, counting down.
ACTTTAAAACACTTTAAAACACAAGTCCATATCTGCAACAAAAATATATCTTGACTCCATATAGTGGTTATTTTGGAAAAAATCCCAGGTATTTTGAGCAGTAGGATTATAAAAAAAAAGTGCTAATATAAAATTAAATTAGCCTATATAAAATTGCAAACATCTATCTTTCAGTACTTTTTTACTTAAGTACATAACAAATTGAGTACTTTTGTACTTTCACTTGAGTAAAATTGAAAAAGGAGTACTTTTACTTTCACTGGAGTAATATTTTATTATATGTATCTGTACTTTTACTCAAGTACTTGATTTGTGTACTTCGTCCACCACTGTATATATATGTATATATAAATAAGAGGCTGTTACTTTGCTTTTGTGTTCCACAAAATAAAAGACATATGAGTGAGATGATGATCAATCAGTTTTTATTTGCAATCAGAACTTGAGTTGTTTTTAATATCAGGTATGTGACCTAATCAGGTCAGGTTTGATCATGTAGGCCACAATTAGACAATAAAGTAAATTTTTATGGATTATATATATATATATATATATATATATATATATATATATATATATATATATATATATATGTCCTATAACTCCATGATTAAATTCTCCAAAGTTTGGGGGTAATTTTTTTTTATCATGTACCTTAAAAATATTATCTTTTGTATATTTTCATATAAAATGGCAACATTTGATGTAAAACATGTATTACATTTCTATTTATGACATATATAAAATGTAAATTATTTAGCATGTACTATTTAACTAATTCGCTTTTAAAAACTCTTTGGATCTACACAAAACATGCAATTGATTTTTGGATTCAAAATGTCAATTTTTACTTAAAGGTGACAAGTTTGCATCCCCTGAATATTCAGTTGTTAATGTCCCTTTGTTATATTTGCATACAGTACATCTACTGTACAATCGAGACACTTTGTACATTATTACAACAAAATTGAGCACTTGTGACATTGGAATTTGTATTTGTAGAGAATATTTCAATAAACGATCAAGAAAATGTTTTTGGAGTTGGAAGCTTGTATTTGGTGTCTTTCTCTCTCACAAACACAACAAAACCTTCTCAAAATCTTCACTACAGGTGCATAAATCCAAATATAAATCCTATTCTCAGGCTCAGTTATACCAGATTTATGCAGGGCTGCATTTCATTTTGCTCATATTATTGAATAATTTTTTCCTAAAATGTGTTTATTAGAACTGGACATATTTACAGACTTTATGAGAACAGTAGTATTTGTAGACAAGATCATGGTAGAATGACCTGCCTTTATTAATTTGAGCAGCTGATTCTTCAGCCATTTTCCAAAAGCACTTACCTTTTCTATTCAGTTAATTTCCATTCAATTCGCTCTAATTTGTAAAATAATAATAATAGTAATAATCGTAAATAAATAATTTATGTGTAGTGTGCTAGACTAAAGCCCCTTTCACAATGCAGTGGTCCCCAAAAAAAAGGCAGGTCAATGTTTGTGACTAAAACATATGTGCAAACTGAAATGAAGCAGAGATCAGTTAGTTCCTCAATATTTGTTCTGAAGCTGACATCGTTCACCAGCTTAAGTGAAACAAAACACGTCACATTGTAATGTCATGTGTCTTTATGGGATCTTTATGCTTTGTGTGTGAACGCACACAGATTCCGGAAAATCACTGGCAGAGTGAATGAACCAAAATCTAACGATCCGGGAACAATTGCCAGGACACATTACCCGTGTATGATCTAGAATCTTAGTGTGAAAGGGGCTAAACTGAGCACTTGCATAGACCCTTTGCAAACACGTGACTACGACCACGTGATGACGCCATGACGGACGGCAGAATCACCGGAAGCACAAGCTAAATAGAAGTGGACAAGCGGGAAGTTTCAATCAGTTTAAAATAAATAACACTAAACGTTATGGCTTCTTCTATTGAACAAGCTGTCATGCCGTTATCGTCGAGGTAGGGCATCTGGTAGGTGCTCACAAAAGAACGGTATTTGGAGAACTTGGAGATCGTAGGATTGGATACCGATCCTTATCTTTTTCCTCCGTTTGACGGACCTCATTAAATCGCAGAGTCTACCCGACTTCATTCCACACAATCTGTAACACTATGTGGTAAATGGGGTTGGTGCTGATATCAAAGCTTTTAAAAGTCTGGATGCTTACCAGTTCTTTGTAACGTAATGTAACCTGTTTTTAGGGGATTTGGTCGTTCGTGGCTACACACTTAAGTTGCCGTTGTACACTTGGTGTGCCAATGCAACTTTCTAATGCAGTTGATCTATAACGTTTTATACCAAGTACCACCTCAGAAAATATTTGGCTGTCAAAGTACAGGTACCACCACAATGACCAATATTAAAATTACAGTAGCGTAGTAGGCCTAACTATTCAGCTAACGTTACTGCTCTGCACAGTTAAAAAACAATGCAGTTTTATTCCTAATAAGAATATTTATTGTTGTCAGCCACTTTAACATTGTAAATACACAGTTTGACCATTAACACTGCATTGTGCTTACAAGTAAAAAAAAAAAAAATTATTACATGAACGAAAATGAACTAATTTGTCTTGCCGTCCGTCCTACAGCAAAGCTCTTCTGCCGTCTCTCATGGCGTTCACAATTCGTGCAAGTAGAGGGTGACGTCATCTGCAAAGGGTCTATACTGTTGTTCTCTTATTTGTAGAATAGGGTTTGTGCACCTCAGAATATGAAATGGTGTAAATGTTGTGTTGTGTTTGCTGGAGAGAATTAGCTGTTATAATATTGTTAGTACAAAAAAAAATTATTTACAAATATGCATGTGTGACTATTCATTACAACATTTCTACTGTCACAGGTGCTCAGGTTTGCTATAATAATACCTTCACAGAACATAATCAGCTATCCATGCAAAGAAGTCAGTGTGGTGTACTGTCCAGGCCAACATCTGATGTGCTGATCTCTTCAACGGTCATCCCAGGAAACCTTCAATAAAAACAAAATCCATCATACATTACCAATATAACAGGGCTGTACAATCCTGTTCCTGGAGATCTACCTGCAGAATTCAGATCTGACCCTGATCCAACACACACATCTGTAACTGTTATCTGCTTTCACTGATGTGCGGTGAAGTAGATTTCCTGACAAGTTCCTCCCTGAAAGTACATTGATAACACTGTGAAACTGTATTTTCGTAGAGGATCATTTAATAAAGTAACAATATTATTGTAACGGCATAAAAACTTCACAGTCTCAGGAAGGAGGAGGCGGTAACCGGCGGACAATCAATAAAAAAATAAAAAAGCAAATATATATATATAAAAAATTAAGTCAAACATTTAAATGTCAAACATGTATTCTATTTTTTACAAAGCATTCTGTTGCAGCTGAATAACATGAGCAAAAATCAGCAGCCTACAAAAAACTGCATGAAGAATTTTGCATGTGCTTTAAAAAAATACCATAGCAAAAACAACTAGATTAATATAAATGTAAAATATTAAAGTGTTAAAGACAAGTAAACAGTCAGTAATAAGATAGGAACAAACAAATCAATTAGCAATATCATAAATAAATACAACTAAACAGAATTTCAGGTACAGAAACTGTAATTAAAAGTTTAAAAACACTGCATTGTTTTCTTTTAATAAATAAAATAAAGATTGATCAATTAAAGTTATTAAATATATTCAGTCAAGATCAGTGAATGGTTTTCTTTTGTTCTTTGATTAACATTAATGACAGGCAACGCGGTTATTAGGCTGTTGTCTCTTTAAACAAAAATACTCTGTGTTTTCTTTCTCATCTGTTCACATTCACGTAAGACGAAAACTGCTGTGTTTATGATATACTGATGTAGTTTTCTGTATATTGGTCAACAAATATGAAAGAAGTCAGTTTCGTCTCTGAACAACCTTCTCTACAGTGGAAATACACGGAACAGTCCAAGAACGGACACAAACCGGGAACCGACCGCTGCTCTCTGTGCACGCCAGTGGCGTAGCCATGGGTGTGCCAGGGTGTGCCTATGCCACCCACAGTGGCAGCTGGCACACCTAAGAATAGATGCAGAATTATTTTTTATAGTCTCAATAAAAAATGTTTACTAAACTTGGGCTATTGTTGTTTACTTAGAATATATATATATATATATTTTTTTTGTTCGCGACTCAGTTGATTCAGATCGGCACTTCGGAGCCCTGTTCGCGACTCGGTTGATTCAGATCGGCACTTCGGAGCCTGTTCGCGACTCGGTTGATTAAGATCGGCACTTCGGAGCCTGTTCGCGACTGGGTTGATTCAGATCGGGACTTCGGAGCCTGTTCGCGACTCGGTTGATTCAGATCGGCACTTCGGAGCATGTTCGCGACTCGGTTGATTCAGATCGGCACTTCGGAGCCTGTTCGCGACTCGGTTGATTCAGATCGGGACTTCGGAGCCTGTTCGCGACTCGGTTGATTCAGATCGGCACTTCGGAGCCTGTTCGCGACTCGGTTGATTCAGATCGGGACTTCGGAGCATGTTCGCGACTCGGTTGATTCAGATCGGCACTTCGGAGCCTGTTCGCGACTCGGTTGATTCAGATCGGGACTTCGGAGCATGTTCAATATTTTTTTTTTAATTCAGATCTGGACATCGAAGCAGTGTTTGTCAAACAGTTAATTGGTGATAAATGAATATTTGGACTTTTTTACCTGTCGATTCAGCATCATGGACCCACACACAAAGGTGGACACACTCTAGACGGGTGTGCCAGGTAGGGTGACCACCCGTCCCGCGTAGCGTGTGCGCGCACAGCGTTTGAAGCCCAATACATGCCTCCCACAAATTGAGACTGTGTCACGCATAATCAATGCTTGCTCAAAAAAAGTTGGTCGCTATATCTGGAGTCACCAACCCGTCGATCGCGGTCGACAAGTCGATCTTGGAAGCATTTTAAGTCGATGGGAAGATTTTTCAAAATCTGAGAAAAAAAGGTGCGAGCCTCCGATGACTGCGCGCGCACCTCCCGAAACAGACGAGACATTTATACTTGACACAACTGTTTTAGACTGAAAACCAGACCATACAACCGATTTAGAGGCGGGTGCCGGTGTGATGAGATGTACTAATATCCGTCTGCTCGGGCATGATTGTTTTAGGCCTGTAATTGATTGATTATTGAGGTAATAGGGATGGCACGGTTCGCTGAAATAAAAAAAACAAACCGTTCAGTTAACCACACGCAGTTCGGCACGCGCTTCAACTTAAATCTGACAAAGCATCTGTAATATCATCTGTAAAATGTCTTGCTATAAATGGCACGTAATAAAACAGGGTTCAGCTAATAAATGTTTCTGTTGATGCATGCGCATTCTGGCTTCCCAGACATTACAAAAACATGAAAAAAAAGATCTATATTGAACAACTACAATTCATTTGAATCCTACAATTATATATTATAATTTATTTAAAGTGAATAAATTGTAATGAAAAATAAACAAAATGAAATAGCTAAAGTTCAAAATTATCGTATTTGGAGGAAAATTATTACATTTAACAATTAACTACATCTTGACACGACCTGCAAATTAACACTAGTATGGTTGGACTGAAGCAGTGTGACAAAAATACTATCCCATAATTTTGCACAGTAATCTGACAATAAATGTGGCACACCCAGATTTTCATATGCACACCCAGAGTCTCTTTTCTGGCTACACTACTGGTGCACGCACTTGCGCTTCATGCACGCTGCACACAAACAGGGCGAAAATTCGTTCCGTTCCTGCACATAATAACTTTAATCAAATTGGAATTCGAACACTGGAATCGTTAAGCAGAATCGAAATGCAGACGTTTTATCGAATACCCGGTTCTTGGAAATTTGGAACCGGTGCTAAAATGGAACCGGTTTTCGATACCCATCCCTGCTCATTTCCCAATCACTCCGCTTCGCTCCATTCCCAAGGCTCTTGGCCCCACCCCACTCGTCACATTTACTTTTTTAATGATCTCAGTAATAACATTGTTAAATAAAATTAGCATTACTAAGAGGCGAGTGCTTATGAGAAAGGCATGCAACAGCTTTTTATGTTCATTTACAGTCATTTACATTTGTATCATAAATACATAGGAGTACAAGCAGAAAATGTAGGAGCACACCTTAAATCAGCCTGCAAACTTACCTTTTAGGGCAATGATTACAATGTAAGGATTATTTAGCAGCTTTGCATGTTCATCTATAGTTTCCTTCATCTGAAATCTTTGTGAGGTCTGGCATCTTCTGAAATCTCCACACGCGAGGCTGGAGAAACAGGAAAACAAAAGGAGAAAGATTAGCATAGCTGTTCATATTTCACACAAAAGATGATTTATTTCATCACATTTATCAGAAGTGAAACATTATGAGATGTTTTCTTTGTGAATATATGTTATAATGTATAATTGAACGTTCACATTTTACTTCTAATTACTAAAGTTCTATTCTTAAATGATACTTGATTATTATAAAGCTTGACTGACTGGCGAGTAAACTAAAATAATTAATAGCCAATTGCGACTCAATTGCCAAGGTGTCCGTAGAGGGTTGTAAGTTGTTATGTAGAAACAGCAATGTATCCCTACACATGTTTGACAGCTCTGGCATGACAAGATGCGTAAAAAAAACTATGTATTAAAAACGCTGTGCGTTCATTTTGTCGACGGTGTAAAAGTTTGCAAGCTGAGATTTTTTTCAGTGATACAGTGTTGAACAGGGGACTTTTCCCAACATTTAGTTGTTCCCTCAACAACCAAAAAATAAAAAATACACTTACACATACAAATACTGGTAAATCCTTTCCTTTGGAATTAAATACAACATTATTAATGCGTATGAAAACTGTTTAGAATGTTGTAAAAATGTTTCTGTGCATTAAAAAAGTTGAGTGCAGTGTATCATCCGGTTGGGCTACGGAGTTGAGAGAATGAGCTGCTTCAGCAAGAGTCAGCTGTTTCAAAACCTAGTAAGCTGCCTAGGCAGCATTTTTGAGCATCACTGAAAGAGAAAAAGTCAGGGATCGCGAATCATTGGAATCAGTTCTGGTGTTCATAGCGGGTTCGCGAATCATTTGAGTCTGTTTGGGGATCGCGAATCATTTGAGTCTGTTTGGGATTTCGGAGCGTGATCGCTAATCATTTGAGTCTGTTCGGGAGTTCAAAGCAGGTTCGCGAATCATTTGAGTCTGTTCGGGAGTTCAAAGCGGGTTCGCGAATCATTTGAGTCAGTTTGGGAGTTCGGAGCGGGATCGCGAATCATTTGAGTCAGTTTGGGGATCGCGAAACATTTGAGCCAGTGTGGGAGTTCAAAGCGGGTTCGCGAATCATTTGAGTCAGTTCGGGAGTTCGGAGCGGGATCGCGAATCATTTGAGTCTGTTTGGGGATCGCGAAACATTTGAGCCAGTGTGGGAGTTCAAAGCGGGTTCGCGAATCATTTGAGTCAGTTCGGGAGTTCGGAGCGGGATCGCGAATCATTTGAGCCTGTTTGGGAGTTCGGAGCGGATCGCGAATCATTTGAGTCAGTTCGGGAGTTCGGAGCGGGATCGCGAATCATTTGAGCCTGTTTGGGAGTTCGGAGCGGATCGCGAATCATTTGAGTCAGTTCTGGAGTTCAAAGCGGGTTCTCGAATCATTTGAATCATACGTTTTCCACGCGAGTTTAGGTGTGATATTTGAACTCATATTTTTTGTTTTGATGTGACTTTTAACAGTATCAAGTTTATTAAAAAACTAAACAAATCGTGCCTAAAATGTGCACACATCTAGGCTGATGTAAAGTTACATGATGAAGTCATACTAGTGCGCGTGTGCATTTTGAGTGAGTTCTTTCACTGCATTATTCAGTGTATTCAAATGCATTTAAGAATGCATGTGACTTATCACAAAATTCAAGATATGGGGGTTAGAAAATGTATATATTTATATCATTTTATGTAGTTAATCAGTATCACACGAAGAGTGCCATTTCAGATTTTCTCCAAAAATCAGCATGATTAAAATGTGATATTAAGTTACTACAAACAATAATTTAATTACAAATACAAAATGTTGCAGAATAATGTAATATATGAATGAATAATAGCCTATAGAACCTTTGTGCCAAAAGGGTTCTTTCTTGTCATTATAGAACCTTTTAGCATAAAAGGTTCTTTGGAGTTGAGTAAAGTACCCTATGGTTCTATATAGGACCCCAATGAACCCTTTTTTCTATGGTTGCACCCTATATACATGGTTAAAATAATAAAACCAATGTTTCTTCTGGAGATCAGATAAATAAAAAGATGAGTAGATGAAGAGAAAACATTAGTTTGTATTGTGAAGTAAAGTATTTTATCAGGTGTATCAGTTTCCAAATGAGCATAGCCTACTGACCTGCTTTAGTCTGAAAAAAAAAAACATTGACTAGTTGCGCCCTCCAGAGGAATAAAATAGACATAAAACTGAAATCGTTTCATGTGGAAGATGAGTTCTAACCTTGCGGTCTATGATTAACTTCAAGTCTCTGTTGGGTGTAACCCCAACAAAATGTAATGTCTATGTATGATATAATATAGAATATAAAATAGAACATTCGTTACAAAACGATTGTTATTACATTTCAATGCATGTATTATTTTAAATTAGGCTATATATATATATATATATATATATATATATATATATATATATATATATATGTATATATATATATATATATATATATATATATATATATATATATATATATATATATATATATATATATATATATATATATATATATCAAGATTTTACAATTAAATTAGATTCAATTATTATCATTTTAGTGTTTGCATTATGTTGTTGATTCTGCTGCTGCTGCTGTTAGTAATAAATCATATTAACTATACATTTATTATGATTATTGATATTTTGGATAAAATTCAGTACGTGTGCTGTGTAAACAGTTGGGGGGAATGCAAGTCTGACAGTGCAAGTCTGCAGCCAGACCCTCTTGGTCTCTTTAGAGATGGTTCCTTGTGAAGCTGATGACGATGGGCGCATGTGTTGTCATGTGACGTCACTCTGGCGGAGCGAGGACAGGCGTTGTTCTCGGCGCAGGAGACTGAAGCGGGTCGAGATCAGGAACAATCAGCTACAGGCCGATATGAGACAGTGAGAGCACAGCAGAAGCAGAACCGGGATCATCTGCGATCACCATGACGACACAGCCTTAGTGCTCAGCATCCGCATCCTCAGCATCATCATCCGCGGCTCAGGTGCGCCGTCAGTGCGTCAGGCAGGATGCAGTTCAAAGAGCTGGTGGACACCGCCGAGAAATGGTGCTCCGGGAACCCGTTCGACCTGATCTTCGCCGAGGACGTGGACGAGAGGCGGCTGGACTTCTACGCCGAGCCCGGGATCTCGTTCTACGTGCTCTGCCCGGACAATCTCACGGGGGGAACCGAGAATTTTGTAAGTATGACATAATCGAGCAAGAGCCTCGTGAGGAGGGGGAGCGGCGCGCGCGCTCGCGTGTGGATGCTGTTGTGTTCTAAACGCTATCTCGTCTCAAATACACAAAGTACAGTGGGGTTTGGATATGCAATTATGGTAATAGCACGATATTAGACACATGTTAGAGTCATCCTGTGTAAAATAAATTTCAAATATATGCTAAAAATGTCTTGTAAACAGTGAAGCTCAATAAAAAATAATCTTAAGCATTTTAAAATATATTTCAAAATTTACTTCAAGCTCAGGAAAATACAGTGACGATTTCAATATTTTTATATATGAATATGGCCTTATGTGACCCTCTCTGTGAAATCCTGGCTAAAGGCTCAAAATCTAATTATGAGATAACAAGCATCTACAATTGATTTCAACCATTAATTCCACTATGATTCCAATCTTTGACATTCAATCTTTTACGTTTATGTAAGATATCAAAGCTTACATTTTCACCGAATGTTGTTTACCTTATGAAGGATAGAAAACAGTAAAGTATATTGGAGATTTATTTTCAAAATAATATTACTGTAAACTGGTATTGCTGAAATACTTATTTTTGCCTGTGTTTTGAGGCCTTTAACTCAAAGCAGATGAAATGATGTCATTGTTTTTGACTGCAGCACTTTCTCATACAAGCTCAGCTGCAGTTTTGGATGTTGTGAGGTTGTATGCAACAATTTCATTTTAGAAGTCTACCCAGTGTACAGACTGATGCTGGTCAGACAAGCATAGGTCATCAATATTGCAGGTGTTTATTCAGCACAAAGGTCTTAAATTGCACAGTTCCCCGGAGACTGTCACTGAGGAACAAATAGTGCAGATATTCTCAGTGTTTTGTGCTGTGATGAAGTAAAAACACATGCAGTATTTGCATTGGTGCTCCTCTTGCACATGTCTGTCATGTTTGCTTTCCATTCAGCAATCAGTTTAAAGGTCTGAAATGAACCACAAGAGTTTATTGTAGTTCCTTCACATCACAGCACATGACCAGACCCCATCAGACCGCTACACCAGAGTCCCAGAGCTCTCCAAAACACCAGTGCATGCTTAGACAGGGATCTAATTACTCACACTGATCAATACACAGATCACAGAGCTAGAGAGAGCAAGAGACTGTACTGTATTCATTTATTACACTGCATAAAAAAGTGCCATTCAGGTGATTGGTTAATGTTAATCAATATCCAAACAGCGGTTTAGACATTATTTTAGCAAGCTTGCATTCAGTCTAGCTTTCTTGTAAACCCACTTTTCCAAGTCAATTTCATTTAAGTCTGATTGAATAATCTGTTCACTTGGAAGTATGTTGGATTATAAGGTTTGTGAATGGCCACTAATGTTCACTTCAAAATAAAACGATGATTATAAGAATGATGCTCCAGCGAAACTACTCATGACTAAAACAGCTGTGTTGAACTGGAGCTCCTCTTGGTTTGGCCTGTGTTTTTTTTTTTTCCTCCTGGTTCCTGTGAGCTCTGGACAGATGCAAGGTCAGTGTGTTCCCTGCTCGAACAGGAAGTTGGGATGGGACGTAACAATATTAATAACCTTTTGTTGAGCATTTCAATTCTGACGAATTTTACATCTGTATACTCAGTGAATTTGAGTTTGTGTACACATGTATGCAAATGATAGCCATAATATCACATGCACAAACAGCTGCAATACTTCATTTTTGGCTTCACTAGCTTTGTGATCATCTTATATTTCCCTTTTATTCACCAGAAAGACTGAAAGATCAGCACTGTTTGAACCTTGAACAGGGAGCTCCAGAGATGGATGATGTGTTCTGCATGTCCTTGTTCTCAAAAAAGCTGCCAAAATCCCCAAAGTATGTTTTATTTAGAGAGCATTTAGAGTGTCACACGTGAACTAAAACAGTCCTTATATCATTATGTATTAAATGCACAACATCTCTGTAATTTATAACAGTACGAACATCAGCTTTTTTTTGTTATCGGTTTCTTCAAATTGCAATAAACAGAAAATGTAATGTATTACACATCTATTTAATAAACCATAAGGTGTTGCACAAGTGTAAACTTATTTTTATTAGAATTTTCTGTTCTATTGTATTCTATTCTATTCCCTCATTAATAATTTTTCTCAAATTCCGGTTGGTTTGAGAAGATTATTTGGGCCATCTACTGAAAAGTGATCCCTCTCGCTCGGATAAATATAACGGGGCAAAGAGTTTTAGTGTCCCAGATTCTCTGCTGGAAGCTCAACTTTGACTTCAGAGATTTCCCTTTAACCATATAAGGACATTTTATAAATCCAGAAATAAAAATATCTTGAGTTAAAAAATTTTTTTACACGTGTATAATTTTAGTATGATTGTAGTTTTCATCTGACAAAGAAAGTATCCATATTGCAGATGCTATTATCTATCAGATTTATTCATCAGCTTTTTTGTCAAGTGTGCTTACACACACAAGAATTTGTCTTGGTGACAGAAGCTTCCAGTGCACAGGATGACAAGACACAGATAACAAAATCAACAAGTGATTCAAAATTAATATGTGAAAACTGTATGTGAAGACTATATGTGAACCTGGAGCACAAAAGCAGTCTTAAGTCTCTGGGGTATATTTGCAACAATATCCAAAAATACATTGGGTCAAAATGATTGATTTTTCTTTTATGCCAAAAAATCATTAGGATATTAAGAAAAGATCATGTTCCATGCAGATATTTTGTAAATTTCCTACCGTAAATATATCAAAACTTCATTTTTGATTAGTAATATCCATTGCTAAGGATTCATTTGGACAACTTTAAAGATGATTTTCTCAGTATTTAGATTTTTTATTTATTTATTTATTTATTTTAAATTTCTGCCCTCTCAGATTCCAGATTTTCAAATAGTTGTATATCGGCACAATATTGTCCGATCCTAACAAACAATACATCAATGGAAAGATGAATTATCCAGCTCGTTTACTTTGCTTTGAAACTCCATGAAGCACAAATAGCAAAAAAAATAAAATAAAAAATTAAATACATTTATGTGGGATATATGCATGTGGCATGTGCTTTTATACAAGGTGACTTATATTGCATTTAATATAGTTTTTATACACATTTTCATCAAGCACTCTATGAAATCGAACCCATAAACATGACGTTGCTTGCGTTAAAGAAATTTAAAAGAGAGTGTTTTTATAAAAAAGAAACCAAGTTTAGATAAATAAGAATTTTAGAAAGAAATTGAGTAGTAATAAGAATATGGTTTGTAATATGAAATGTCTGGATCACTGTGAAACGGGTGAAATGATGTGTTTTCAGCATGTGTGGAGTGAGAGCGAGGACTGTCTGCCGTTCCTGCAGCTGGCGCAGGACTACATCTCCTCCTGCGGGAAGAAAACACTGCTAGAGGTGCTGGACAAAGTCTTCAGAGCCTTCAGGCCTGTAAGTCTCACTCTACTCTACATTTCACAATAAACAATTATATAGCCATGTGATAGTTCATCAGTTTCAATTTGTAATGCATAACCTTTGCCAGGCAGTCCACATAAACTGTGAATGCTCTGCATATCCAAGCAGTTTGAGAGATTTTGAGATTTATTACTATAAATTCCCTTTTCATTTGAGGTGTAACATAAGACTTACATGATAGCTGGAAATGTGCATGTAGCTGGCAATTTTATGCAAATCTGTACCAGTTACAGAGGCCTCTGACTTTGATGGCTGTACTCTTTTGCTATGAACAGTCATTGTTTTTGCATGGTCTCAGTGGTTTGTTGGCATGTGGGTGATTTCATGCATGAGGAAAGCTGAAAAGCAGAAAAATGTGCTGCTTCTGCCAGATCTTGATGACTGAAAATAACATTTTAACTAATGCAACTAAATCGAGTGAAAATAAGTTACTGTACGTATATATAAACAGAATATGTTTTTTTTTTCTCAAACTAAACAAATGTTCATTGGCCACAGAAAATTAAGTGCTTAATGTTTTTATTTTTTTTATTTCTTTTTTTAATTATTTTTTGCATAGACAGTTTGTTGCTGGTACATTTTATTTTCAAACATCCTTGAGTAAATTAATCAAAGTGAACATTTCTGAAGATTTTTATCGTTCCATTTGTTTCTCCTTTGCTTGACAAATCTTGCGTGCGTGACGTGCGTACAGACGTTTTTTAAATGTTTCGAACTTGACTCATGAAATCAGATTTTAGATCCAAAACTATGTTTACAATCTTATAATGGAATCTCTGGAATGTCAATGCATGTTACATCTGAATATTCGGTTTTGTTTTGTTCTGGTTTGATTCTATACTGTAACGTTTGGAATGATTGTGTTATTCTTCTGCAGCTCCTGGGTCTTCCAGATATTGATGATGACGCATTCGATCAGTATCACGCAGACGTGGAGGAGGAACCAGAGCCAGACCACCAGCAGATGGGTGTGAGCCAGCAATAATGCCCAGCAGAGAGGCTCTGCGCTGGGCTACAGTCTCTGCATCGAGCCCTGCTCTCCTAAACTTACCCACCTGGCTCTTCTTCTTATAGGATACACACAACACACACACTGCATCATTACACCCTTTCAGATCTGGACAGCTTTTCCTGAACCCTCATTTTAACTCAAGTGATCATTATTTTGATCAATATTATTTCTCATTAACCTCTCATCACATTTAAGCAGAGACAAAACAAATATCTCATTCCCAACTATTTTTTTGTATTAATTATCTGGAGGCAATAGATTAGAAACTTAAGTTCAGAATGTAATATGCATACTGCTGCAATGTCACTTGACCTCATTATGTTGCATGTTTAATTCAGTGTCACACAGTTGTCAGAATTACTGTAGGATGTCGTAGGATGTATTTGCATCCAAATTTGTGGTAAAATAAATGTGTAAAAGTTGCGATTAGTATCACGTCCTATTCATTCATCCAATTGGAATAGAGGGTAAATGCTGCATATTTTGATAAATTCTAACAATTAGAGCAGGAACATGTGTTGAGAAAATAAATGGGGTCAGTTCTTTTGACTTCATGTAGTGAATCTTGATGTCCATTGTGGATTTACTGTACCCTTGAATAATACATTAACCCCAGATCTCGTCTTCGTATTGAAATGTACTTTAAATCACTCCGAAATATCTGCTAAATGACAAATAACCAAAGCTGACTGCAAGTGCATATAGAGTATCTGTGTGTTCAGGATCAAATTAAACAAGATCTAGAGGTGATGAGGTTAGTGTGTTTTTGGGTGGGTGAGATGTTTAAACAAACCCTTGATCAATCCTCTCTTTGCCTTGATTGTCTTTTGATTGTATTAATCAACATCCTCTGAGTTAAGAAAGGTCTATATATACAAAGGGGACTGCTGTGTTATGGTCATGTGACCTGATGCAGCAGTTTCCATGACCTGATTAAAGCATCATTTATCTGCTGTCTTCTTAACAAACAGACTGCACAGACGAGGTCAGCAGAGGCACATTATGTTTTGTTCAGGGCATAGTGTATGTGAATTTGCTGACGTTAGATGTGTGGCTCTGTTTTCTGCTTCCATAGTGTCTTCCTGCACACACTCCATGTGTATACCAACAGTGTGTTACACAGATCAAAGCTGCTGTTTTTCTCTCTTTATGTAACAGTTAAAGCCCTGTACCTGATTGTGATATTTATTTTATTTTACTGGTTATTTATTTGTCCCATGGTCTAAACTTCTCAACTTTGCCACTTGATTTTTGCTGGACCATTCATATACGTAGCTTAACCTTTCAAAAATGTATTCCTTTTGTTTATACTGTATGTATTATTATTTTTTCATCAGACTGTCTTTATTGTGTAACAGTTAAAGCTTTATACTGGATTTGTGATTTCTATTTTATTTATTGTTTATATTATTTATTAATATTTATATATATTGTGTATTATTAGTTTACCTGTGTATGATTTATTTATTTATTTACGCCTTTGTGTGTGTAAATCCATTTGTGGATGACATTTTTGTCACCTTTATAACTAATAATTTAATTTCTGAGAAGATTGTTCAAATCTTACAATATGGTAACTGGAAATACTGTACTGTTATTGATTTTGGATGAATATTGTTCAGTCATTTAGATTCAAACCAGAGTAAAATTTGTTTGGGTCAGCATGTAATGTAACCTGAAATTCAATAATTAAATTTTAACCTTATGAGTGTATTCTCTATTTATTAGTTTTTCCCCCACACACGAATAGGCTGTAACCTTTGATATTGAATATCTGCTTAGTAAAACTGCTGACTAAAAGCAAGAAGGCGATAAATGTGAGATGCTATGTAAATGCACTCCAAAAAATATTTAAACCTACATTTAGGAGGTAGATTGCATAAAATTTAGATCCATTTGGATAACAGTTTTAAATAAACTTAATGTGATGCTTATTCGTCAGCCGCATATAAATAAAACTGATTTCTGCACTCAAAAAAAAAATATATATATAATAATAATAATAATAATAATAATAAATGTCAGTTTGTTAGGCTAATGCATCTATTTGATTTAAATGGTCGTATGGAAGGCATTTGTATATAGAATAAAGAAATGTAGATATCAAGAAAAAATTAACTGGAGATGGAAAATGGGAAGACTCAAGAATTACAAGCAATTGGACACAGGATTGAATGGAAATCTATTATCAGACAGGTTTATATGTAAAGGAAGAGTTTATTTGGAAAAACTTAACTCCATTTTAAAATAAATTTTCATAAATCATGATTTTACTGTGTTACCTTTTTTTTGTTATTATTCTTTGATCAAAACAACCCAACTGCAGTTTGATTGATATTGAAATGCAGGATAATTTATTATTATTATTATTATTATTACTATTAAAAACTGAGTTATCTGTTTTTTCAACTCTTCAGATTGTTGAATACTAGACATTTATATTTATTTATTTATAAACATTTATTAGAGGATCAACCCAATGAGATGAAACATCTCTTTTTCAGGGGGTCCTCATGATCATGTCCAAACAAGAACAGCAGAACAATAGATACAATCAGATAGAACAAAAAAATTATCATAAATAATCATATTTAAATAGTAATACAATAACAAAAAAAAGAAAGAAAGAAAAGAAACAAAACAATAGCCTGACTACAAAAGTTGGCTACAGAATATGACCAGATAAAAAGATAGATGCGATGGAATCAGAGAGATGCGCTGTTGAATGTTTTGAACTCATTACTCGTCACTCTCCAGTTCAGTAGGTGGCGCTAACGCTCCATAAAAACAACCGAAGAAGAAGAAGCAGCAGAGGTAACTCATGTGGTCTTTGGCGTTTGTTTAGTTTGTTTGCGGTGTGCTCGACTCACATCAGCTGTCGGAAGTGTGCATAGTTGTTTGGGTGTTCGCTTTTTTCCGTGTTTAGTGAACATTTAGCATTTACTGGTCTTTAATTTTTTTATATATAGACTATATATTTTGGGCATCTGTCCATTTTGAGGTTCCTAGGTTTTTTAAATAGTAATATTATATACGGGATGGGTCCGAAGCAGAGCAGTCCGTCGGTGGGGGTTCGGATCCGATCTTACTCCGGTTCCGATCTGTATAACTCTGACGGGCGAGCCGCGGTTCTGCGCTATTACGCGGGCGGTTCGACGGGACAGATCGGTGAACGGGTCCAGAGACCCGGTCCGTTCATCCAGAGCGCCGTCATCCCGACCGGCGGCCGCAGAGAGGAGCCAGACGGGCAGAGGACGCTCCTGATCGGGTCACTTCCTGCGCACCTCAGCCCTCACCTGCTGGGCGGTAAGACACGGAGCTCACTCCTGCAGTCATATTATACTATAATGCATTGGACTAAATACAGGCCTATAATATCATGTTGACTTCATGTGATGAATTAAGTTAATTCGTGACGTTATCATAAACACAAGTTCATCTTATGATTAGCCTACATGTAATTTCAGTAATTTAATAATATTATAGGCTATTATTATGTTGCTCTTTAGTTTTAAACGATTATACAACATTTTAATATGACCACAACAAGCTCATAAACTATAAATATATGTCTTATAGGATTATTCATCTTTGTCTAAAACAATATCACAAACACACACACACACACATAATTTAGCTCCCTGGTTCTGTCTGGTTACATGATTATATGACAGTGTAGTACTAAAAAACATGTCTTAATTTATCATATCGAAATCTTATTTGATTATTATAGCAGCTTATCATAATAAGGTCATGTTCATATTGTATTTTATTTGATGTAGGATAATGAATGTTGTTTTATGGGTTATGCATTGATGGTTTTATCATATGTGTGTGTTTCTGTGATCAGAGCACTGTTTTGTTGTGGATTTTTATGGTAACTATAAACACAGAGACTTCCTTATACTTATACAAGAGGACAACATGAAAATGTGTCCCTTTAATATTTTCTGATCTTGAATCCTGAGTCTGATGTGTTTGTGCATTGAAATATCTGATATTATGATAATGAAATAATACTTTGATGTACGTTTCATGCAAGATCTCTCTTTCAAGATAGTTTGAAGGTCAAACATGTTGTATTTTTGCAACCTTTGAGTGGCAATAAATGTTTGGTTCCAGATTTGATCTAGCGATAATGACATGTTTTATTAAATCATCCTTGATCATGGGTCAGATTGATCAGATTCAGAGGGAAATTTGCTGATCGGAAACAGACTTGTGAACACGTGAGAAAAATGTATGTCAAGTCATATTCATTGCTTTATATTTGACCGTTATTGTGTTTGTTAGCAGGACATTTACGAGTCATGGTTTCTGCTGAAATCCTCTTTTATGAGTCATGTTTGAAATAGCTGAGCAAGGTTGATTGCCAGCTTTTTAATTTGTGATGTGCAGTCTGGCTTAGAAAGTGCATGCTATTTTATTCTTCTTCTATAAAGTAATTTTAAAAAGAAAAGCAGCTTCAAAATATTTTTCTGCTGTTGCAATTGAAGCATCAAACCGAAATACAAGAGTACCGGTAATGTAAAAAAAAAAAAATCACTGGTTTCCAAACACTATCTCTTCCATTGGTCAGTCAAATAGACTAGTGTTAGAAAGCGTCATAGTGTTTATTCTTTTCATGGAAACCAAAAAGTGTGCTTCTAGCTAGGATAACAGACTGAAGGGGCATTCTGTGTCAAAGCACATGATTTGGGTCAGATTGGATGTGAAGGTCAAAGTTCAGGAGGCATGTGTGTGTCATGTGTCTGCTCCAGATGCACTGTGTTCATTGTTCTTCATCAATAATATTTGTTTGCTATGTGAGTTCACATCATGATCTTAAAGTGTTGTCAGAAACATGGAAATCTGGAGAATAGCACACTTACAGAGAACACAAACAAAATGTGCATTAACTGAAATCATCCGTTTTTATTGTGTTTAGTTAATTAGCTAATATTTGGCAATCTGAGATTATTGATGCTGACCAATTAACATGACAGCATTCTCATCAAAATCTTTTGTATAATTAGCTTTGTTTATGCATTTGAGTCAATTCTGTGGAAAATATCTAATTTGGGGCTGAAAGTCTTCTGAAGAAAGAAGTCAAGAAAAGTGTTAAGAGAAACATGGAAACATGGACAGTTTCTGTACAGAGTGAAAAACAGTTATACATTAAAAAAGTTTTTAAAAAAAAAGCACAAATCTGTAATCTACTGTTCCAGATTCATAAACATTATTGTTACTGTTATATATTGTTAAGACTTAATATTTCTTTCTTTTTTTCAGTTCTCATGTCATACATGTACCAGGAGCACCTTAAAAAACACACACAACTTCCTCCTGTGTTTGCGCACACCTGGCGAATAAAACTAATTCTGATTCTGAAGATAAATTCTAAAAAGTCATTTTCAAATATACATTTGTAAAAATATTTGAGTTTCCTCTATTTGTAAATGCTCTTCTTGCATCAACACTTGAAGTTGGCCTGGCCTGAAAAGAAGTGTTTATCTGATTGTATGGCAGCTCTTACTGAAGACTTGCTGATCAACTCAATTAAAAACACCTCAGCAATCCACTATTTGTGTTGCATTTTCCATGCAGGAGTTCAGCACTTTAGATTTTTTTTTTTATGCAACATGCATTTTAAATGGTTATTCTGTTATGAATGCTGCCAAAAATTATTTATCAACTGAAACTTACAAATGAAAAACGAGGTCCCTGTTTGAATTGATTTTGTAGAATTGTTACATAATTTAGAATTTAATAAATACTCACTTCATGCATAATAATAATAATAATAATTGATATTGAGTACTCATCCTAAGCAGACAACCCAATATATTGATTAGACATCTTACCTTTAGGAATATAAGACAAGTTTATTTATTTCATAAGAAAAAAGATTTGAAGATTCTTAAATGTTTCCTGTGAATGCAAAATATTCTAAACTTTATTCTTGGTAGAAAATAAAATCTGTTACAAATAACGTTATTCTTAATTTGTCGTCTAATCTGATTTGCAATGACATTTTTGTCTATGCCATATTAAATATACAAGAGTGTTTTTCTTGGCTAGCAGTGATCCTTAAACAACCTTTGTTGTCATAACTCAAGCGCATGTTTCACTTTGACCTTTAACCTCCTGTCAGATAAAGTTCCACTGGGCCACAAACAAACACATAAACGCACAAGGCCCTGTCTTATAGAATGACTTCCTGTAAAAGAGTTTATGTCTGTAATCAGTCTGGAGATGTTTCCATGTGTCTGAAGGCTCCTCCCCATCAACACACAGCTGACCTAACATTTTTTCTTTTTTATATTTACTTCCTGTTAATGTTTGGCAGTACAGACTGACACTGATAATTACAGGTGTGTGTGTGTGTGTGTGTGTAACCAAGCAACTGCAAGCATACTCTGTCTAATTAATAACATTTGCCCAGTTTAATTAGTTAGTGATTGATGGGTCAGTGCACTGGTAGTTGTGAATGTCTTCTCTGTTATTAAATGTGAATGTGCAAAGAACAGGAAACATGTTCAACACACCAGTTAAACTAGTAACAGCCTCTGATGAGAATCTCAGTGCAAAAACTACTTTATTTTGATGTAAACATACTTTTGTTTGGTGTTCAGTTTTTAATATCTATGCACATTAAAAATGCATTATAATTAATATGCTTTCAGCTTAATGCTCAGTATTGTACTCCGTTGCATATCATGCATATATTTTTTTTAATTGTGTGTTTAATGCACAGAATAAATGACAGTCTGTTAAAGTGATTTATTTCAGCTTGTTGGATAAAATATGCCTAATATATGCTACTAAAATCATAATAATTATATTACCTGTTTGTGTTCTATTTATTCAAGCAGACCTTTGAATGCCTAGAGGTTTATGTGTAATCATAATGAACTTTACTTGAAATGAAACAAACCTGCTTTATAATCATTCAGCCATGTGCAGCATGACCACGTGCTCTGAATTTTATGCTTTATATTTTGTTCATATTTTGATAACCTGGTAATGCACATTACAGTAAATAGACTCACAGACGAGATTACAACATTTCCAAGATTGCTCTTTTTATTGCCTTGTAATCTTCTAATTGCTGTTTACGGAGAGGAACTGTGCGATTTATTGCTCAAATGACCTACATAATGGATACAAGAGAAATAAATGCTACAAAAATATATTTCAACATGATTTTTGTCTCTTCTGTTTGTTTCAGCTGGATTTGACTGTCCCGCCTGCTCAAAGTTTGTCTGTTCAGATGAAATCGAAGATCATTTGATCATGTGCTTCTCCAAACCCAGACTCAATTATAACGGTGAGAACAATCTTCATTATCACTCTTTCCATCTATCGGCCCAGTTAGATCACTTACTGTTCCTGCAATCTTGAGCTCTCAAGCAGAATTAAAGCTACTTAACAATATCTCAAATAACCAAAAAAAAACTTTAATTTATTTCATATTGAACATGCAAATTAATTTCTGTCCTCCACTGTTTATTGTAATGTTGATTTGCCCTCAGTGTCATCAGCTGCTGCTCTGAGCTTCTCTGCTGCTGAAGGTGATGTTGTGATGGTTTCTCTTTCTGTAGATGATGTTTTGTCCCGGGACTCTGGCGAGTGTTCGATATGTCTGGATGGCATGGTTCAGGGGGACACCATCGCTCGACTGCCCTGTCTCTGTGTCTACCACAAAGGGTACGAGAAACATTCACTAACACAGTCATAAACACACACGCATACCTGCTGTCATCTGTGGAAATCATCTCGTCTTCTGCTCCTCCAGGTGTATTGATGAATGGTTTGAGGTCAACAGGTCTTGTCCAGAACATCCCACAGATTAACATTAAAACAGGTCAGATGTTAGATTTTTTTTCTACAGACAGAGTGCTGTCATCAGTAACCAATAATTGATTATTTTTTTCTGTCTGCAGATATTTCCAGTAAAGAAGACCAGCAGAGAAGGGCTCAGCTAATGTTTTTCTCCAGTATCTTACTCGCTTTGACACTAGATGATAAATCTGTCATCATCAGAGACTTATATGGACTAAAACCTGCAGTGCCAAATCTAAATGAAATCATGCATATACTTTGCACAGTTCTGTTAACAAACCCGAAGACTGTTTATCAGTAATCTAGCTGCCATCTTTACTCACGGAGCTCAGATAGAGGACTGAAGTATCACTGCTTCATTGGTTAGGGGGTAACATATCAGTAGTTTCATGATCCATAACCACTACATGACTTTCTGTTGAACTGTTTTTAACCACAGTTGTGTAGAGTTGTGTAGCGCAGACATGAATGTAGCGGACGATGACTGACAGAATGTGAGTAAAGGAGGAACATGAAGGACCTAATCAAAGGTATTTTCTGTACACTTCGATTTTTGAAATTATATTTAAAATAGATGAACCAGTTGTGAATGATTGTGATAAATGCTGTTGATTATTTACCCCATTGAGCCGCTGTGTATATAACAGGTGCTAGTTACAAACTATATATGTAATTATAATTTATATATAAATAAATTCAAAGGGCTCTTGAATGTAAAGGCGTTTCATTTTCTACTTTGTTTCTTATTGACCATTACTCTGTCCAACAACATTAGGTGTTTCTATGCTATTTATTTGTATTGTGTGAATATGTGCATGTGTGTTTTTATATACATAACTATGCAAAAGTCTTAGGCCACTAACATTTCCGCCAACAAAATGGTTGTAATCCAGTTATTTCTAACTTTAATGTAGTGTTTTAGCAGGAAATATCAGTTTACATTTTCAAAAGATTATAGAACGATACAAATAGTTGCAAAGCAATTTTACAGAAAATTAAGTTTCTACAATATCTGTATAATCAAACAGATGATGAACACTATTTACAGAAATTATTATATGATGTAAACACACTTATAGCAATATTTGTAAGTTCTGTATGTTGATTCAGGGTTAGCATCATCCGAGGTCCTCTGAGGGTCAGCATCATCTCTTCTCAGGTGTTCTGGATCCAGACTGGAGTTTGTGTAAATCCTAGTTATGCAAAACAGAGAAATAAATGGAGACATCATTAGCATAGTTGCTGTTCTAACAAAGTATAATGTATTTGTTTAACCCAAACTAAAGCATAATAATGCGCATTTTAAGATTTTGAGATGTATTACTTGAATGCTTGGCCAAAGAGATGTGTTTTTAATCTAGAATTAAACAGAGAGAGTGTGTCTGAACCCCGAACATTATCAGGAAGGCTATTCCAGAGTTTGGGAGCCAAATGTGAGAAAGCTCTACCTTCTTTAGTGGACTTTGCTATCCTAGGAACTACCAAAAGTCCAGCGTTTTGTGACCTTAGGGTGCGTGATGGGTTGTAACGTGGTAGAAGGCTAGTTAGGTACGCAGGAGCTAAACCATTTAGGGCCTTATAGGTAAGTAATGATAATTTGTAACTGATACGGAGCTTAATGGTAGCCAGTGCAGAGACTGTAAAATTGGGGTAATATGATCATATTTTCTTGACCTGGTAAGGACTCTAGCTGCTGCATTTTGGACTACCTGTAGCTTGTTTATTGACGAAGCAGGACAACCACCTAGAAGTGCATTACAATAGTCCAGTCTAGAGGTCATGAATGCATGAACTAGCTTTTCTTCATCAGAAACAGACAACATGTTTCGTAGCTTGGCAATGTTCCTAAGATGGAAGAATGCTGTTTTTGTAACATGGGAAATATAGTTTTCAAAAGAAAAGTTGCAGTCTAATATAACACCCAG
The DNA here is from genome assembly GCF_003368295.1 of Carassius auratus. Lineage (NCBI taxonomy): Eukaryota > Metazoa > Chordata > Actinopteri > Cypriniformes > Cyprinidae > Carassius > Carassius auratus. The sequence continues at coordinate 20,911,859 of NC_039261.1, read as the reverse complement.
AGAAGTAACAGTATATCCGTCTAGTTGCAAATTGTTGTCTACTAGATTCCGTATACAGTTTTTTTTGTTCAATAATTAATATCGCTGTCTTATCTGAATTTAATAAGAGAAAATTATTGTTCATCCAATCTTTACATTTTTAATGCGCTCTTTTGCTTAGAAAATTGAGAAGTTTCATCTGGTCTTGTTTAGATATAAAGTTGAATATCATCAGCATAACAGTGGAAACTAATACTAAAACTAATTTTCTAATAATATTACCAAGGGGGATAACATGTAAAATGAAAATAGCAGAGGACCTAGGACAGATCCTTGTGGCACTCCATATTTTGATGAGATGACTCCCCATAAAAACAAACAACGAGGTAGTTATCAGACAGGTATGATCTAAACTATCTTAGAGTCTGCCCTTGAATACCTGTACAGTTTTGCAATCGATACATGAGAATTGTCAGCCTGTGTGATCCTTGTAAACAATTAGTGAATATGCATATAAGCAGCCTTTTAGTTAACAGAGTAGAATAATCATGGCTGATAGTAAGGCATGTAAACATAAAATAAAATCAAACTGGATGCAATAACAGCTGTTAGGCACTTCTTGCCCCAACTTGTTAATATTGTGAAATATTCTTAGAGCAAAAATGCTGACCCATTATTTTTAAGATTTTCTCCTAAATCGGCATGAGCTACTTTTAGTCTTAAAATGTTTGGCCGAATACAGGCCCCAAATCTCTGTGTGGAGCACTGGCTGACTCCTTGTGCAAACAAAAATATCATTGGATGGTTAATGGCAAAAGTAATGTTATTAATTGGAGGTGACTATGAGCTAGTGATGATTAAAAAATATTTTAATTTAAATTAAAAGTTAATAGTTTATTTGTCTTAGGTCAGTTTCTTGGTAGTTATTTACACACTATAAACATGTTTAATAAGATATTAATTCTGTTTATTGTAAGTATGAAGTATTTTAGCTTTGTTTTATTTCAAATCAATACAATATTTTGCTTTAATAATTGACTACGTTTATTTGTACCCTCATAATGTGATTATAATGAGAGGCAAAATTCTGGTTAAACCTTACCTCATGTAAACAATACTGATGTTAAGCCCAGCGTGAAGAATGTGAATGCAGTCTAGGCAACCCTGTTTGAAGCATTGCTATGACATTTTAGTGTTTATCACAGTAGCGAATAAAAATCCAAGATAATGCTTGTTGGTTATATTTGACATATAATGCAAATAGTTAGTTTTAGTTCTTTTAACATGGATACTGCCGTAATGTCACACATTTGACTGTCTGTGTTTTACTTTCAGATTGAATTGTTATCCTGACCTTCAGTACACTGGAGCTACAGTAGAGACTGAGTAGTGAATACAGTCATTTAATACTATTAAATGTTTATGCTACTTCAATTCAGAACGTGTTGGAATTAAATTAAGAACAACCTTCACTATAACACATCTTTCTATCCAAGGAAATCATTGGTCTGTTTCTACAATTTTGTTCTTTCAGACAGAGTTGAAGGTACTGAAAAAATAACCAAAAGCTTGAATATAATATTTTATTTCATGACTAAGCTATTGGCTCCACTGACAAACTGTTTCTTTTCTGCGATTGTAATGCTGATTTATTGTTGTATAACAGTGCCCTCATGTTTCATGTACATGATGTTTTGTCCCAGGACTCTGGTGAGTGTTCGGTATGTCTGGATGACATGCCTGAGCTTACATGAATATTCATGAGTTTCCTGTTTGGCATTCAATAATAGTGCTCTTAGGATCACAGAAACTGTTAAGCTTAAGCTTCTTCTTTTTTTTATACCTGTTCATTTAGATGCATAGATAAATGTTACTATTAATGTTATTCTTTTTCATTAGTTAATTCATGGTGAAATTAGAAACCATGCTTTCATTTCAGAATGTTTTAGTCCTATTAGTAATATATAACTCAAAAGTTTACGTTTTAAAAACAAGTGACTAAAATAATCAACCCCACAGTAATAAGTTAGTTGACTGTAAATGTCAAAATAAAAGTCACTCGTGGGACATTTTTCATTTATGAATAAAATAAATAGAGCAACTTATTTGGGGATAAATATTTAATCACAAATGTGTATATGGAGACATGACATAATAGGCAAAAGCAACTAGGGATTTCAGCAGGTGTCTACACACTGTTCTAATTGATTTGTGCCATATGATACACTTTTAGAAAAAAGTGTTCATTGGGGTTCTATATAGAACCATAGGGTTCTTTACTCAATAATGACAAGAAAGAACCCTTTTGGCACCAAACTGACTCAAATGATTCGCGAACCCGCTTTGAACTCCCGAACTGACTCAAATGATTCGCAAACCAGCTTCGAATCCCGAAATGATTCGCGAACCCGCTTTGAACTCCCGAACTGATTCAAATGATCCGCGAACCCGCACCAAACTTCCAAACTGACTGAAATGAGTCGCAAACCCGCTTTGAACTCCCAAACTGACTCAAATGAATCAGGCTCTGAACTCCCGAACTGACTCAAATGATTCACAATCAGAAGTTCCCATTCAAATCAAACACAGCCAGCGCTACTATTGGCTTAGTTGTCTGATTTCATAACATTTACTGAAGTTAAGGTACGAAAGGTATGTTGTTAACAAAAAAAAACATAAATATTTCCGTTCCGAACTGCTTTCCACGTCGAAACATCCACGAACATAACCAGGTGAGCAGATCACTCTCTCACTATTTGATTGCTCTAGTCTTTATCATCATCACCATCCACCTATCAGAACACACGAGAACTCTTTGCTGTGCTTCAAAAGCTCTTGCAGCAGCTCAACACTGGTTTTCTCTGAGGTGGTCGGATCACATCAGATTGTGGTTAATCTTGCAGATCATGACTTACATCTACTCTTCCTCTCCCTGCAGTTTGGTAATATAAAGATTCCTCCTTTGAACTCCCACCTCTACTGTGGGTTTTATTGTTCTGGGTATGAATTTGGGTTCCTGGGGTCTCAAAAAAGAAACATTTTCAATATCCAAGGTGAACGTTATGACAATATTTCAGACTCTTTATAAAGGGACTTAACTTACAAAAAATGATGCATTTTTTCATGCCAGCCAACATGTATTTGACATTATCCTTTTTGACCATTTGCTGACCTGGATGGAGAAAAAATAAATAAATGATATGATTTTTTTTTTTTAGAAATTGTATACAATCTAAATTATATATAATATACAAAGCATCATAAGATGAATGCCATTCATATTTGTATAATTAAAATTGTAAAGAAAAAAACAGCACCAAACATAGCTTATACAAGTTATCAGATTGAACTGTTTTAAAAACACTCTGTTTTAAATGTAAAACTGAAGTAGAGTATATGACAAAAAGACGAAGGGCTTGATTAGTCTACTTGATGCATAGTCTAACCATAAACAGGATTTCCGTCTGTAATAAATAAATGGCTGTGCATAATAATACATAATATATAAAAGTTAAATTCAACGCTGTAACGAAATGATAGAATTCATACACACATCTATATGCAGTATATATGTATCCACCTTTTGCTTTGATTACTGCTTTGCACACTCTTGGCATTCTCTTGATGAGCTTCAAGAGGTAGTCACCTGAAATGGTCTTCCAACAGTCTTGAAGGAGTTCCCCGAGAGATGCTTAGCACTTGTTGGCCCTTTTGCCTTCTGTCTGCGATCAGAGGAGCACTAATGTTTAAAGCCACTTAAAGAGGAAACTCATGAACAGGAAACTCTCAGACAGCGAATATTTCAGAACACCGCTTTAGTTGTGTTTTTCCCCTTCATTGTTCCTGGTGTTCCTTATATGGTCTTTTCCTGTCCTCATTTAGTTTAATTAATCATTTAGTTTTTTTTAATTATCCCTTGCATTTAAGTTTGTGCTGTCTGTGCTAACTGTCAAGGTCAAACCTGGTGTTACCTGTGCTCCTGTCTCCCCCTTGGATTTCCTTGGATATTGGTTTAAAAAGACTATTGTTGTCTACTTTCCAGAGTGAGAGCGTGGCATTTATACCTTATTACACTTTTCTTTTCTTTTTTTTTAACCCTCAGATGTTTCCAGTAAAGAAGACCAGCAAAAAAGTGACATGTGACATGCATCAGCACTTCTCTTGATTCCCATCTTTATTAAATATTCAAACACTGATCGTTAGTCAGAGCTATAAATGTGTGGATGAAGTTATTATATTAAATAGCCTAAATTAAGTGATTACTAGTTTTGTCTCAGGACAAAAATACTTGGGCTTGGGGTGAAATTTTTATACTGTGTGATAGCTTGTATAACATTATTTTTTTGTTGCCAAAAGAGAACCACAAAAATCTTCTCCAAGTGGGAAGGAAATAAAACTTGTACTAGTCTCTGTCTCATGACAGAAGTGGATAAGCTGCATTCTCTCAAAACAAGTCTGGCAACATTTGCGTCCAGAAATGAAAGCACTCTGAGAGTTCTACTATGTGCCATTTTTCAGCGGGACACAAGCTTTCTTTAAAAAGAGAAAAACCGAGGATTGTGTTAAACAGTACAATTTGTAGGTGACTTTGTGGGAATTTACATGATGAAACACTACATGGGAAACTGTGAAAATGTTGGGAACCGGTTTGATTTTGATCAGAGTGGGTGAACATTAGTCAGGTGAGCTGCTGTCCACTTCCTCATAAAGTAACAATTATAAGAAGGTGTTTTAAAAACTTAAAAATTAAGTATTTACACAAAGATTTCTCATGTCAAATGTACTTACTGGTAGAGATGTGGGCCATATATTCTTGTGTATCGGTACAAATTAGGAAACATCACTTTTAAACATCCAAATGTTATAGAAGCCACAATTTGAAAACAAACAAACAATATTTCCCTGTAATTTCATTTAATCATTTTAATTAAACATTTAAATAAACAAATTGTAAACAAACTGGAAAACTTATTCAAGTGTGTAGTTCAAGTAAATTAACAATGATATTTAAATACATTGTCAGTGTTTCTGACTCGTCAGATATACACACGCAGCTTCATTCAGACTTTATGAATCATGGAGGACAAAGAAACATTCAGCGATGAAGATTTTTCTTCAGAATTCAGGTACATCAAAATCCTTATGTGATCATAATGTTATAGAAGATACATTTTATGTCTTATTATATGGTATTGTGCGATAGGCTAATGATAATGTATTCTGAGTGGTTTTCTAATATTCCTAATTATGAATTCGGATGCTGTGGTCTCTGTGACATCATCCTTGTGCAGTGTTATCATTCTTCAACATTTCTAAAGCTTCTCATGTATAGACCGAATTCTCTGTGTAAAGTTTATATGGCATGTAATATCAATGATATTAATTCTTGTCTTTATAATATTATGTCTTTTCCATTGTGTTTGTTCTATTATTTTGGTTCCACAGTGGGATATCAAGGTCACTGGATTCCAAACATGTGTCCATGAAGAGTGACAGGTCTAAAAACAACATTCTAACATTTGATGGAAAAGACATATCAACAGATCTGTGGTATAACTTTTCTGTCTAGATTAAATTAAATTAAATTACATTTATGCATTTAGCAGACGCTTTTATCCAAAGCAACTTAAAGTGCATTCAGGCTATACATTTTTCCCTATCATGTGTTCCCGGGGAATCAAACCCCCAACCTTGTGTGCTTCTGACTAACTGATTATCTGTTTAAGTGGACACTTTTCTATTATTTTACCATCAATTCCACAGGCATAGATCAAACTCACCGAAGCACAGTGCCATAAAGAGTGAAGCATCTATGAAAACATCAGTAATATTCAATGGGGAAAACAAATCAAATCTGAGGTATAACATTTCTAGGTTTAAGATAGATAGAAAATTTTATTAATTTTTCCACTTGGCCCAAATGCTGAATGTGTGATAACATCTATGCTTCTGTACACTGTAATGACATCATTAGATTAGCAGGTGTCACTTTAAATTAAATTTTACCGCTTTAATTCATGTAGTAATTTCTTATTTTAATCTTTATCTCAGTGACTCTCAACTGGCCCAAAGCATAATCATATCAAATCTGGTGAAGAAGTTTGAGCGTCTATCTGAAGGAACAGCAAAGCAGGAAAACCCAACACTCCTGAATGAGATCTACACAGAGCTCTACATCACAGAGAGTGAGAGAGGAGAGATCAGTAATGAGCACGAGGTGAGACAGATTGAGAAACAGTCCAGGAGAGCAGCAACAGAGGACACACCAATCAAATGCAATGACATCTTTAGACCTTTACCTGGACAAGAAGAACCCATCAGAACTGTGCTGACAAAGGGAGTCGCTGGCATTGGAAAAACAGTCTCTGTGCAGAAGTTGATCCTGGACTGGGCTGAAGGGAAAGAGAATCAGGATGTCCAGCTCATATTTCCACTTCCTTTCAGAGAAATCAACCTGATGAAAGACAAAACACTCAGTCTTTCAGATCTTCTTCATGTATTTTACCCTGAAACCAAAGATATGGAAATATCTAGTGATGAATATAAAGTGTTGTTCATCTTTGATGGTCTGGATGAGTGTCGCCTGTCTCTGGATTTTCAGAGCGATGTGAGGTTGTGTGATGTAAGTGAATCAGCTTCAGTGGATGTGCTGCTGATGAACCTCATTGTGGGGAATCTGCTTCCCTCTGCTCTCATCTGGATCACCTCCAGACCAGCAGCAGCTGATCTCATCCCCTCTGAGTGTGTCCATCGAGTGACAGAGGTACGAGGTTTCAATGATCCACAGAAGGAGGAATACTTCAGGAAGAGAATCAGTGATCAGAGTCTGGCGAATACAATCATATCACACCTGAAGTCTTCAAGGAGCCTCTACATCATGTGCCACATCCCAGTGTTCTGCTGGATCTCAGCCGCTGTTCTGGAGAAGATGTTGAGTGAAGCAGAGAGTGGAGAGATTCCCAAGACTCTCACTCAAATGTACACACACTTCCTGATCCTTCAGACCAACATCAAGCAAGAAAAGGACTATGAGAATACAGTCAAAGATGAAGATATGATCCTCAAACTGGGGAAACTGGCTTTTCAGCAGCTTGTGAAAGGCAACCTGATTTTCTATGAGGAAGACCTGAGAGAGTGTGGCATTGAAGAGACAGAAGCAGCAGTGTACTCAGGATTGTGCACTCAGATCTTCAGAGAGGAGTTTGGCTTGAACCAGGGGAAAGTCTTCTGTTTTGTTCATTTGAGCATCCAGGAACATCTAGCAGCTCTATATGCACATCTGTCCCTTATGAAAAAAAACAGAAATGTGTTTATTACTCTTTCTTCTAGTCCTTTGAAGCATTTGAAGAAGGCTTTAAATGTTTCACCATCTGAGCTGCATAAGAGAGCTGTGGAAAAGGCCTTGAAGAGTAAAAATGGACATCTGGACCTTTTTTTGCGTTTTCTTCTGGGTCTCTCATTGGAGTCCAATCAGACTCTCTTACGAGAACTACTAACACAGACAGGAAGCTGCTCTTACAACAATGAGGAAACGGTTAAGTACATCAAGCAGAAGATCAAGAGGAATCGCTCTCCAGAGAGATCCATCAATCTGTTCCACTGTCTGAATGAACTGGGTGATGATTCACTGATTCAGGAGATTCAAGATTATCTGAAATCTGGAAAAATAAAAGAAACCAAACTCTCATCTTCACAGTGGTCAGCTCTGGTTTATGTGTTGCTGACATCAGAGCAGAAGATGGATGTTTTCAAACTAAAACTGTTCATTGGATCCCAAAATACAGCAGATGAAGTTCTTCAGAAGCTGCTGCCTGTGGTCAAAGAATCCAAATTAGTTCAGTAAGTTCCATGGACAACAATCACTTCAATGATAAAACATGATCCCATGGACATGATTTTGACTTTAGAGTGCATATTACCAAAGCAAAAAAAAAAAAAACTAAGCACCTGAGTAGATTGAAAACTGACAGCAGGTTTTTTTTTTTTAGATGCTGCATGATTAGGACTGTTAAACATATTTTACATGTTATTCTGTAGTCGCAGCTTGTATCAGTTCACCATGCATCTTCAATCTCTGCAGGTTGATGGATTGTGGTGTTACATATGAAGGTTGTGCTGCTCTGGCTTCAGCTCTAAAATCAAACCCCTCACACATGAGAAATATGAATCTGTCACTAAATAAAGTAGGAGCATCAGGAGTGAAGCTGCTCTCTGATGGACTGAAGGATCCTCACTGTAAACTGGAAAAGCTGCGGTAAGACTGGTGGTAAAATTCTCAATTTTCTTCTTATTGCAAAGGATCTTTTTACAGTACTAATACTACTCATTTAATTCTGTACACACTAGGGGTTGATTTTCGTCCGATTTTTTTTTTTTTTTTTTTTAAGGGTCATTATATTTCTCACAGATTTCTGCTCATTCTAAATCAGATACAGATAAAGTATCACAGTAAAGATTACATTCATATGCATGTGAATAAATTCTACCTGGCAGTGTCTCTCTACTAGTAAAGCTGTGGGATCTATTTATTAAGAAATATATACTTTTCAGTTTCTATGCTATTTTATTGAGAAATCACAGAACAGAGTTTATACATTTCCACGCTGAATGATTGTGCGCCCGTGATCTCAGAGTGATGTACCCGCTACTGTTTATAGTCTATGTGTGTGCATTACAGTGCAGCAGTGCATTAGATAAGAACGGCAGTTAATTTACCTATACAATAAGCTGTTTAAAATGTGCATGCTCCCATTCAATTTTGAGCATCCAGTAATATAATCATATATGTCTTGTGTAGCCTTTAAGAGTATACATTTATTTGTCATTTCAACTGTTTGGAAACAGAGTATAAATGTGGAAGTCCTTCAAAGATTTCTTATCCTGTTGCACCCTCTATAGAACCAGTGAATAGTCGACATCAAGCTTAAAGTTTCATGGCAGACCATTGAAATTGACTAGTTGATTAGTCAGTACAACCCCTAGTACAGTATGGAATGGAATGGAAAGTAATGGCAGTTCGTCCACACGCAGCGGCTTCTCTTTGTCCCAACAGAATGGTGTTTTTTGTCTTGTGAGTCGCAGTGTTTTTGTACGTCGTCATTGCGTCTACCTGTCTTTAAGTGCACATACAGTCATGAGTTTCTGCTGGATGTCCACAGAACTGCATTTTTACTGTTGAACTCTGCATACGCGGAACAGCTGCGGAATCTCAGACTGCTCCAGAGGCCTATACCATCAATGACCCCCACTACTGCATCTCGCCCACAGGGGAGGTGCCACAAGCGGCATGAGAGGAAGCAAAAGAGGGGTAAGCGTGGAGGTATCCGGGCTAGGCTAATGGCTAACCCACACAAGCCATCTATCCCCACCATTGTACTGGCTAACGTACGCTCTTTGACCAGTAAACTGGACTACATCTGACTGTAAGAGACTGTTGTGTTTTTGTATTCACGGAAACATGGCTCAGCAAACAGTGTTCCAGACTGCGCTATTCAGCTCAACCAGCTAATGTGCAATCGAGCGGACAGAGCTCTCATCACAGGAGGAAAAAAACGCGTTTCAGTTTACATTCTCCCGAACAACATCAACTGCAACAGGAACGATGCATTAAATGAACTGTACCAACACATCAGTGAGCAGCAGACAGCACACCCTGATGCTTTTCTCATCATTGCTGAGGATTTCAACCATGCTGACTTAAAGAGTGTGTTTCCAAAAATACACCAATACATTAACTTTACAACACGAGGTAATAACATTTTAGACTTTGTTTACACCACACAGAGAGGAGCTTACAAAGCCCTCCTCCACCTCGGACCTCAGACCACATCACTGTCATGCTAATGACTGCATACAGACCGCTCAATAAAAGTAGCCAAACCAGTTCAAAAACAGATTCAAGTGTGACCGGAAGTATTGTCAGGGGCTCTTCAAGACTGCTTTGACACAACTGACTGGAATATGTTTAAGCAGGCTGCCACATGCAATAACACCACTGACCTCCAGGAGTACTCAGAGACTGTCACTGACTACATCAACAAGTGTATTGATGATGTAGCAGTCACAAAAACCATCATTGTCCGTGCTAACCAGAAGCCGTGGATGACAGGGTAGGTCTACAGACTCCTGAAGACACGGAATGCTGCCTTCAGAGCTTGAGATGAGGTCAGCCTGAGGACAGCCAGGGCAAACCTGTCCCGCGGCATCAGAGATGCTAAGAGACAACACTGCAGGAGGATAGCCCATCAATTCAGTGTGAGCAGAGACACTTGGAGCCTGCGGCAGGGGATACAGACCATTATGGACTACAAACCCCCACCGCAGACCTGTGACCGCAACATCTCTCTGCTGAACGAGCTGAACACCTTCTTCGCTCACTTTGTGCAACAAAACAGCACCACTGCACAGAAGACTCCACCTCCTCCTGGCAACCAGATATTGATGCTGACCCCGGACAGTGTGAGGAGATCTTTCAGCAGGATCAATGCACGCAAAGCTCCAGGAGCTGGCTCCCTGGAGCCCAAGACCGGTTGCCCACTGAAGCTAAGCAGGGCTGAGCCTGGTCAGTACCTGGCTGGGAGACCTCTTAGAAAACTAGGTTGCTGCTGGAAGAGGTGCAAGTGAGGCCAGCAGGGGGTGCTCATCCTGTGGTCTGTGTGGGTCCTAGCGCCCCAGTGTAGTGATGGGGACACTATACTGTCAACAAGCACCATCCTTCGGATGAGACGTTTAACCGAGGTCTTCTGTGGTCATTAAAAACCTCGGCATCCTAGCTCAATTCGCCCATTGCCCTCTGACCATCATGGCCTCCTAACAATCCCCATATCTGCTGATTGGCTTCATCACTCCGTCTCCTCTCCATCAGTAAGCTGGTGTGTGGTGGGCGTTCTGGCGCAATATGGCTGCCGTCGCATCATTCAGGTGGATGCTGCACACTGGTGCTGGATGAGGAGATACCCCCTGACTATGTAAGCGCTTTGAGTGTCTAGAAAAGTGCTATATAAATGTAAGGAATTATTGAACCGATGGTCATTCTACTACCTCATCAATCAGTTAAATAAAATAACTGCTCTTGAGCCCTTTGTCACTTTAATCAGCCTGAATAACCTTTTTTGCACTAAAAATCTATTTATCTGCACTGTTTGTTCACTTCACTGGTTTGCACTCTATCTGCCATGTGCCTTGCACTGCTTTATTTAACTTTATTTTGAATTGTTTTAAGTCTTTTTTTTTTTTTACATTCCCTTATTTTATAGCTGTATCTTAAATTTTATTTTTGATCTAGATTTTAAGGCTCTGCTGTAAGTGTTATCTGTATGCACCGGGGGTCTGAGAGTAACGCAATTTCGATTCTCTGTATGTACGTACTGTACATGTGGAAGAATTGACAATAAAGCAGACTTGACTTGACTTGACTTGACACACTCTACAGTCAACCTCTTCCAAACACTTATGTGTGTTTTTGTGTGCACGCTCTAGTTTGCAGCATTTGTAGCTCAGCTCAGTGTCAGTAGGGGCTTTCCCACCACATAGTTCTACTCAGGAACTCCATTCTAGGAGCTAGTCAGCAGGATGGGCCCTAGAGAAACAGTTTCTCCCTTGGGCTGTTTTACTGGTTGTATTAGCACTAGAATCTGGATCTCTGAAGCGGCTGACAGCCATGTCTTTATGTGTGGCATTTACAAAAGTAAACAACTGGTGAATAGAGGACGGTGTGATCTGAGCTGTTTTGAGTTCTGAGCTGAAAAGAGGCAGTGGTGTTTGATACCATATTTCATATTATTGAAAATATAATACAGTGACGATAAGTAGCCAAGGCGAGTACGCTGTTCTTCGATTTGCAGAATTACTGGAACTGTGTCCTCCTCCCAAGTCAAACTTGCCTTGTCTGAATTACCAAGGATGCAAGTCCAAATCCTTGCGTACTTGGTATGGAGAAGCGGCTTATAAAATGGATCCTCCATTGTGACAGCCTCTAATGGCCAATCAGAAGTGTTTACTGTCAGTTAGTCTTTCTTTTTGATTTAAAGTTAATTGAGTTTAATACCTTTGAAAAAGTAGTTAATCCCAAGATATCTTAATTTCCTAATGCCAGTCCTGAGTTATGTATAAAGTGTTCAGGTTATTTTATGAGTAAGATTGAGGTTTTATATGCATGTACAGTATTCCTAGCATTTATTGGGTCTCCTTCACTAAGCATGCATATGCAGAAATTTGTAAGTGAAACCTGTGTACAAACGTTTTTGCGAACGAATCATGATTCACTTAAACTTTTCATAATAAAATATATTCTGAGTTTAAGAAAAAATAGGAACAACTACAAGTACACATATGCAGAGCTATCACACTCTGGCTGTTCTTAATAAGCTATATGATCTATGCATATACTGTACACATAGGCAATATATAGGCTAGTTAAGACAAAATATTTGTTTTTAATCTTAGGATAATAGTTATAATATTTAATCTAAAAGGAAATAGTAAGAAAACGTATTGTTATTGAATGTAGCTCGAGCTGCGAGGTTTCTCTAAATAACAGCGCAAGTACAGCCAGCTAATCGGAGCTTTGTAAAATGGGTCTGTATAAAAGGCATTATAAAAGACACACGTTTTATGAATTAGGTGGAAAGTTTTCTTGGAGAGTTTGAATGTGTATATACATATGAATAATCTATACAATTACCCATTGTCCCTCTAATTCTTCCAAACCTGTAGCTGACAATGTCCAGTTTACCAATTTTCAACCAAAATAAATTTATTGTAAAGCGTCCTTGAGCCTGGGAAAGGCTCTATATATTTTTTTTTGTTTAGTTTGGTTTACTTGATTACTATGCTCTTTGAGCAGTAGAAATGTGCTTTATAAGAAAAAGTGTTCTTTTTTGGGCCCAACTGAGAATGCAAACCCAGAAGAGTGTCATTATTCTCCACAGGTTGGGTAAGTGTGGTGTCACAGATGAAGCATGTGCTGCTCTGGCTTCAGCTCTGAGATCAAACCCCTCACACCTGACAGAACTGGATCTGTCACTGAATAAACTAGGAGACTCGGGACTGAATCTGCTCTCTGATGGACTGAAGGATCCTCACTGTAGACTGGAAACACTGCGGTAAGATGAATAAACATTCTCCTCCATTTTGCTCGCATGGCAATATGAACAAAATTAAGATGAAAATGTAAAGTGTCCTGTCATATAATTGAAGTTGTTTTAAACTTTATTACATAATGTATTTTCTATAGTTATGATGATAGTTTAAGGTGGTGGATAATGTGAAAGTGACAACTGCTATAAATCATACGAATGTATTGGGGATTCAGGGGTATTTACATAAAAATGTAATGATTCTGGCATTTTCTATGATATTGAAATGATCACCATGTAGAAGCAGGTCTGCACCATTAGACTCTTTGTTTCCTGGTGTGGTATGGGCAAAGCAACTTGGATCCATTACACTGTCCTATGGCTTCAGTGCTGGAGTTCCTATTGAGTCAGTTTTCTGTAGTTGTGGCCCCAGCCAGTCTTGATTTTATCTAGCAGTGATTGCTGCTATATCATTTGATGATAGGAGGTGTCTCCATTGGGCAACACTCTCTGGTTTCCTGTTTTCTACAAGGGCTGTGATGGCTTAGACCTTTCTGCCCTGTGTGAATTCATTCATAGGAGTTATCAGTTGCTGTAGAACAGGAGTGTCCAAAGTCCGGCCCGTGGATGAATTTCAAACAGCTTGCAGCATGTCTGTTAAAATATAAGTGACCCACAAAGCATAATTTACAAATGAAAACAGAAAACAGAAGAACCATTGCAACAAATATACAATTAGAATAGCCTACTTTTCAAAACACAAATCTCCAACATTAACAATGGATTTACTGTATTAACACTGAGGTATTGTGCCAGAAATGTAAAATATTCTTATCAGATTTTATTATATTATTAATGTTGACATGTAGGCCAAATTATAGACATTTTGTTATAATCAGTTTTGTGCATTTCTGTTTATATTGGTATAAGGGACCAACCGTTATAAGGGTTACATTAGCGTTGCAGCGTCTCATTCCTATTCTGGGAACCAAACATGATGGTTTCATTTCAGGTTTGCAGTAATGCATAAAAACAGTTAGATTTATTGAATGCTAAATAAAACAAAACCTATTAAAATATTTTTTTAATGTACAGGACTGAATAATAAAGAGGTATTTGCATAATAACATTAGTTATTACACATAAACTGGCAACTGCAGTTGCATAAATAATGCTATGAGAAGCATATCCAAAACTGTGTCTATGTAATTACAGTATTGTTCAAAATAATAGCAGTACAATGTGACTAACCAGAATAATCAAGGTTTTTAGTATATTTTTTATTGCTACGTGGCAAACAAGTTACCAGTAGGTTCAGTAGATTGTCAGAAAACAAACAAGACCCAGCATTCATGATATGCACGCTCTTAAGGCTGTGCAATTGGGCAATTAGTTGAAAGGGGTGTGTTCAAAAAAATAGCAGTGTCTACCTTTGACTGTACAAACTCAAAACTATTTTGTACAAACATTTTTTTTTTCTGGGATTTAGCAATCCTGTGAATCACTAAACTAATATTTAGTTGTATGACCACAGTTTTTTAAAACTGCTTGACATCTGTGTGGCATGGAGTCAACCAACTTGTGGCACCTCTCAGCTGTTATTCCACTCCATGATTCTTTAACAACATTCCACAATTCATTCACATTTCTTGGTTTGCTTCAGAAACAGCATTTTTGATATCACCCCACAAGTTCTCAATTGGATTAAGGTCTGGAGATTGGGCTGGCCACTCCATAACATTAATTTTGTTGGTTTGGAACCAAGACTTTGCCCGTTTACTAGTGTGTTTTGGGTCATTGTCTTGTTGAAACAACCATTTCAAGGGCATGTCCTCTTCAGCATAGGGCAACATGACCTCTTCAAGTATTTTAACATATGCAAACTGATCCATGATCCCTGGTATGCGATAAATAGGCCCAACACCATAGTAGGAGAAACATGCCCATATCATGATGCTTGCACCTCCATGCTTCACTGTCTTCACTGTGTACTGTGGCTTGAATTCAGAGTTTGGGGGTCGTCTCACAAACTGCCTGTGGCCCTTGGACCCAAAAAGAACAATTTTACTCTCATCAGTCCACAAAATGTTCCTCCATTTCTCTTTAGGCCAGTTGATGTGTTCTTTGGCAAATTGTAACCTCTTCTGCACATGCCTTTTTTTTAACAGAGGGACTTTGCGGGGGATTCTTGAAAATAGATTAGCTTCACACAGACGTCTTCTAACTGTCACAGTACTTACAGGTAACTCCAGACTGTCTTTGATCATCCTGGAGGTGATCATTGGCTGAGCCTTTGCCATTCTGGTTATTCTTCTATCCATTTTGATGGTTGTCTTCCGTTTTCTTCCACGTCTCTCTGGTTTTGCTCTCCATTTTAAGGCATTGGAGATCATTTTAGCTGAACAGCCTATCATTTTTTGCACCTCTTCATAGGTTTTCCCCTCTCTAATCAACTTTTTAATCAAAGTACGCTGTTCTTCTGAACAATGTCTTGAACGACCCATTTTCCTCAGCTTTCAAATGCATGTTCAACAAGTGTTGGCTTCATCCTTAAATAGGGGCTACCTGATTCACACCTGTTTCTTCACAAAATTGATGACCTCAGTGATTGAATGCCACACTGCTATTTTTTTGAACACACCCCTTTCAACTAATTCAACTAATTGCCCAATTGCACAGCCTTAAGAGCGTGCATATCATGAATGCTGGGTCTCATTTGTTTTCTGAGAATCTACTGAACCTACTGGTAACTTGTTTGCCACGTAGCAATAAAAAAATATACGAAAAACCTTGATTATTCTGGTTAGTCACATTGTACTGCTATTATTTTGAACAATACTGTAATTAGCGATATTAGATTCTAGTTTACGGAACTGTATGAGATCAAAATCCAATCTTCAAATTGTAACCATGCTGATAATTGGGATAATAAACTGTCATTTGAAGAGAAAATTTAAGGCAATAACACTTTACCATCATATTAAGAGGCTGTGTTAATAATAAGAGGCACGGCACGTTATTCACAGAATATAAAACTTGAGGTCGAGCCCCGGCCCTTCAATCGGCAAAACTAAAATGCCTTTTTGGTCCGATGTACCTACGGAGGAAACCCCATGTCCAGTGGCGACTGGGACAGTAAATCAGGGAATTTGACTCCATCCCAGGCCTCCTCTGTTGCTGCAGTCACCACCCAATTCATGTGTCCACCAGACTGTTAAACTCTTTGGCTCTTTCGGTGATTTGAATTGGGTTATACTTAAAAAATAAATCAAAATCCTCAGACTGTGAACGGCAAAATAATCAAATGAAGTATCAAGAAGTATGAAGGCATTCACTGTCTCTATCATCTTTCCCTGAATCCCTCTCTCTCTCACTCTGCACACTGAGTTTCTCTGCAATATGAAATAAGCACTTTTCTATATTAATTATGCAGCCATCAATTGTACGTCCCAATGATCACAGTCCTACTACTGATGACCTTATAAATCACAAAAGCACATATTTTTCTAAGAGTATAGCTAGCATGTTTAGTTTTGCTAATATCTTAAACTTTACCTGAAAGTTCCTGCTCTGACTCAAAAGCTGAACTGTCCACCCCTTTTTTTTTTATTTTATCTATTGTAAGTCGCTTTGAATGAAAGCGTCCATCTGCCAAATGATTATGTAAATATTACGGTGGAACAGTTCAACTTTTTCACAGTTCGGTTTGTTTCTCGGTTTTAGAGTCACGGTTTCAGTACCGTTGTATATGCTATGTTTATGGAAAAACTATACTTCAAAAAATATATAATATTTTATATATATATATATATATATATATATATATATATATATATATATATATATATATAGTAGTATATATTATCTATTATTATTAAGAATATTCTATCAAATCATTTGAATCAGTTCAGGAGTTCGGAGCAGGTTCGCGATTCATTTCAGTCAGTTCGGGAGTTCTTAGCGGGTTTGCGAATCATTTGAGTCAGTTTGGGAGTTTGTAGCGGAATCGCGAATCATTTGAGCCAGTTTGGGGATTATTTTCGAATCATTTGAGTCAGTTTGGGAATCGCGAATCATTTGATTCAGTTCTGGAGTTCGTAGAGGGATCGCGAATCATTTTAGTCAGATTGGGAGTTCAAAGCGGGTTCGCGAATTATTTGATTCAGATTGGGGATCACAAATCATTTGAATCAGTTCAATAGTTCTTAGCGTGTTCACGAATCATTTGAGTCAGTTTGGGAATCGCGAATCATTTGAATCAGTTCGGAAGTTCGGAGCGGGATCGCGAATCATTTGAGTCAGTTCGGGAGTTCGTAGCGGGTTCGCGAATTGTTTGAGTCAATTCGGGAGTTCAAAGCGGGTTCGCAAATCATTTGAGTCAGTTTGGGGGTCGCAAATCATTTGAATCAGTTCGGGAGTTCGTAGCGGGACCGTGAATCGTTTGAGGCAATTCGGGAGTTCAGATCAGGTTCGCGAATCATTTGAGTCAGTTTGGGGTTCGCGAATCATAGCTGTATATGCATATGCATTTTTAACTAGTAGCTAGTTCTAATTACGTTTTCCAAGCGTGTAACTTGTATTTTTTGTTTTACTGATGTGCCTTTTAACAGTATGAAGTATATTCAAAAACTAAAAAAATTGTGCCTAAAAAGTGCACGCATCTAGGCTAATGTAAAGTTACATAATGAAGTCATACTAGTGCGCTTGTGCATTTTGAGTGTATTCTTTCACTGCATTATTCGGTGTATTCAAATACATTTATGAAGGCATGTCGAATCATTTGAGTCAGATCAGGAGTTCAAAGCGGGTTCGCGAATTATTTGATTCAGATTGGGGATCACGAATCATTTGAATCAGTTCGATAGTTCGTAGCATGTTCACGAATCATTTGAGTCAGTTTGGGAATCGCGAATCATTTGAATCAGTTCGGGAGTTCGGAGCGGGATCGCGAATGATTTGAGTCAGTTCGGGAGTTCGTAGCGGGTTCGCGAATCGTTTGAGTCAATTCGGGAGTTCAAAGCGGGTTCGCGAATCATTTGAGTCAGTTTGGGGGTCGCGAATCATTTGAATCAGTTCGGGAGTTCGTAGTGGGATCGCGAATCATTTGAGTCAATTCGGGAGTTCAAAGCGGGTTTGCAAATCATTTGAGTCAGTTTGGGGATCGCGAATCATTTGAATCAGTTCAGGAGTTCGTAGCGGGACCGCGAATCATTTGAGTCAATTCGGGAGTTCAGATCGGGTTTGCGAATCATTTGAGTCAGTTTGGGGTTCGCGAATCATAGCTGTATATGGATATGCATTTTTAACTAATAGCTAGTTCTAATTACGTTTTCCAAGAGTGTAACTTGTATTTTTTGTTTTACTGATGTGCCTTTTAACAGTATGAAGTATATTCAAAAACTAAATAAATCGTGCCTAAAAAGTGCAGGCATCTAGGCTAATGTAAAGTTACATGATGAAGTCATACTAGTGCGCGTGTGTATTTTGAGTGTATTCTTTCACTGCATTATTCGGTGTATTCAAATACATTTATGAAGGCATGTCAATGATCACAAAATTCAAGATATGGGGGTTAGAAAATGTATATATTTATATCATTTTATGTAGTTAATCAATATCACACAAAGAGTGCCATTTCAATTTTTCTCCAAAAATCTGCATGATTAAAATGTGATATTAAGTTACTACAAATAATAATTAAATTACAAATACAAAATGTTGCAGAATAATGTAATATATGAATGAATAATAGCCTAAAGAACCTTTGTGCCAAAACGGTTATTTTTTGTCATTATAGAACCTTTTTAGCATAAAAGGTTCTTCGGAGTTGAGTAAAGAACCCTATGGTTCTATATAGAACCCCAATGAACCCTTTTTTCTAAGAGTGTGGTGAACCGAGCGGTTCGGATTTTTCAGTGAACCGTCCCATCCCTAGTAAATATAAATGTAATTCTGACCGATCTGCTCCTTTACTGGCGAACATGGCTGGGATTTTGCAGCAATTTGCTGCGTCTGTGGCCAGGGCTTTTCTCCTTTTTATTCGTTCCGTCTCTGCTCCTCCTTTGCACTTATAGCTCCATTTTTGCGCGATTTTCTAAGATAAAGCCTGCCTCTGGATCTAGCCAATTAGGCAGTGCTTCGCTGATGTTTGGTTGTGTGGTAGTGTCATTTTCACTCCGTGATCGCCTGATTCGTAGATTCATAAAACCGTCAATTAATTCGCAGTTGCATAACAGCCTATTGCACATCAGCCTGATCAACTACACAGCGGCAGCCGGCAGGCCAGAATCACCGTCAGGCCACCAGGAAATGTCCCTGTGCCCCCGATGGCCAGTCCACCCCTGCCCATGTCCTCCCAAACACCCCCTCTCTCAACACCCCGTCAAACCCCGCCCCGCTCGAATGTGCTTTTGCCCGCCAATTGTGATTTATACTCTTCTCCTCCAAGGCCTGTCTGTGGTACTTTTTTTAATATTCAGACTAATACTGAACACC
Organism: Carassius auratus; assembly: GCF_003368295.1. Taxonomy (NCBI): domain Eukaryota; kingdom Metazoa; phylum Chordata; class Actinopteri; order Cypriniformes; family Cyprinidae; genus Carassius; species Carassius auratus. The sequence continues at coordinate 20,892,309 of NC_039261.1, read as the reverse complement.
CTCTAGCAGCATGTAGAAGATAGTCTGAACCTTAGACTGGACCTGTTAGCCATACTGTGTAATTGGTCTCTCTTTCTGATTGTGAAGTTCCTGCTTATATAATCTGTAGATCCTGAACTGAGAAACTGAAGGGTGTCATTGTTCTCTACAGGTTGAGTGATTGTGGAGTCACAGATGAAGGTTGTGCTGCTCTGACTTCAGCTCTGAGATCAAACCCCTCCCACCTGAAAGAACTGGATCTGTCAATGAATAAATTAGGGGCGTCAGGACTGAATCTGCTCTCTGATGGACTGAAAGATCCTCTCTGTATTCTGGAGATACTGCGGTAAGACTGACTGAATGTCTCAACCGTCTCACCCATTTATTTCTGTGGTCTGTATGAATTAAATTAAAATTAAATCTTAAAGTGTCCTTTCAGAAAATTGAAGAGAATGCTGTTTTAATTTTCACTACATTCTTTCCAAAATTTTAAAGTCATTTTACAATGTAGGATTTTCCTATATAATATAATGAGTGGATGATGTGACAGCAACAACTGCTTTATGTCATACAGATGTGTTGGGGATTTGGGGGTATGTACATACAATTGTAATTATTCTTACTTCTATTAGGGCTGTAAAATCGATGAATCACGCTTAATTTTTTTTATTTCACCTTGTTTCTATGTCAACATGCACGTTACCCTTGACACTATACACTGCAACCACAAAAACAATGTATGACAGATTTCACTTTTTAGTTTTTCCTTTTTTTCAGCAAAATATTCACAAACTTGTTAACTGTCAACAACTGTCTGATATTATGATTCTCAAATATGTGTAAGTGTATGTGTTTTGTAATATACAACCTTTTATAATGATCTTATTAGTTGATCTATAATGTGTGAGTAATACCGCCATGTTAGTTTGCGCTGCAATTTAGAGAGTCATATCTGGCAGATTTACAACATGTACATTTATACATTTACATTTATTCATTTAGCTGACGCTTTTATCCAAAGCGACTTACAATTGCTATATATGTCAGAGGTCGCACGCCTCTGGAGCAACTAGGAGTTAAGTGTCTTGCTCAGGGACACATTGGTGTCTCACAGTGGATTCGAACCCGGGTCTCCCACACCACAGACGTTTGTCTTATCCACTGCGCTAACACCACCCACTTCTGCACAAAATACAATTTAATCCATCCATCCATCCATCATCTTCCGCTTATCCGGGGCCGGGTCGCGGGGGCAACAGTCTAAGCAGAGACGCCCAGACTTCCCTCTCCCTAGCCACTTCCTCCAGCTCTTCCGGGGGGACCCCGAGGCGTTCCCAGGCCAGCCGGGAGACATAGTCCCTCCAGCGTGTCCTAGGTCTTCCCCGGGGCCTCCTCCCGGTGAGACGTGCCTGGAACACCTCCCTGGGAAGGCGTCCAGGAGGCATCCGAAATAGATGCCCGAGCCACCTCAGCTGGCTCCTCTCGATGTGGAGGAGCAACGGCTCTACTCTGAGCTCCTCCCGAGTGACCGAGCTTCTCACCCTATCTCTAAGGGAGCGCCCAGCCACCCGACGGAGAAAGCTCATTTCGGCCGCCTGTATCCGGGATCTTGTCCTTTCGGTCATGACCCACAGCTCATGACCATAGGTGAGAGTAGGAACATAGATTGACCGGTAAATCGAGAGCTTTGCCTTACAGCTCAGCTCCTTCTTCACCACGACAGACCGGTACAGCGACCGCATTACTGCAGAAGCTGCACCGATCCGTCTGTCAATCTCACGTTCCATCCTTCCCTCACTCGTGAACAAGACTCCAAGATACCTGAACTCCTCCACTTGAGGCAGGAACTCTCCACCAACCTGAAGTGGGCAATCCACCCTTTTCCGACTGAGAACCATGGCCTCGGACTTGGAGGTGCTGATTCTCATCCCAGCCGATTCACACTCGGCTGCAAACCGTCCCAATGCACACTGAAGGTCCTGGTCTGAGGATGCCAACACGACAACATCATCCGCAAAAAGCAGCGACGAAATCGTATGGTCCCCAAACCGGACACTCTCCGGCCCTTGGCTGCGCCTAGAAATTCTGTCCATAAAAATTATGAACAGAACCGGTGACAAAGGGCAGCCCTGCCGGAGTCCAACATGCACCGGGAACAGGTCTGACTTACTGCCGGCAATGCGAACCAAGCTCTTGCTCCGGTCGTACAGGGACCGAACAGCCCTAAGTAGGGAGCCGCCGACCCCATACTCCCGGAGCACCCTCCACAGGATGTCGCGAGGAACACGGTCGAATGCCTTCTCCAAGTCCATAAAACACATGTGGACTGGTTGGGCAAACTCCCATGAACCCTCCAGCAACCTGGAAAGGGTATAGAGCTGGTCCAGTGTTCCACGACCGGGACGAAAACCACACTGTTCCTCCTGGATCCGAGGTTCCACTATCGGCCGAATTCTCCTCTCCAGTACCCTGGCATAGACTTTTCCAGGGAGGCTGAGAAGTGTGATCCCCCTATAGTTGGAACACACTCTCCGGTCCCCCTTCTTGAAAAGAGGGACCACCACCCCGGTCTGCCAGTCCAGAGGTACTGTCCCCAACCGCCATGCGATGTTGCAGAGGCGTGCCAGCCAAGACAGCCCCACAACATCCAGAGACTTGAGGTACTCGGGGCGGATCTCGTCCACCCCCGGTGCCTTGCCACCGAGGAGCTTTTTAACTACCTCGATGACTTCAGCCCGGGTGATGGACGAGTGCCCCTCCGAGTCCCCAGCCACTGCTTCCTCAACGGAACACAAGTCGGTGGGATTGAGAAGATCCTCGAAGTATTCCTTCCACCGCCCGACGATATCCCCAGTTGAGGTCAACAGGTGCCCATCTCTACTGTAAACAGTGTTGGTAGGGCACTGCTTCCCCCTCCTGAGGCGTCGAACAGTTTGCCAGAATCTCTTCGAGGCCAACCGATAGTCCTTCTCCATGGCCTCACCGAACTCCTCCCAGGCCCGAGTTTTTGCCTCCACGACTACCCGGGCTGCAGTCCGCTTGGCCTGCCGGTACCTGTCAGCTGCCTCCGGAGTCCCACAAGCCATCCAGGCCCGATAGGACTCCTTCTTTAGCTTGACAGCATCCCTTACTTCCGGTGTCCACCACCGGGTTCGGGGATTGCCGCCTCGACAGGCACCGGAGACCTTACGGCCACAGCTCCGAGCAGCCGCAGCGACAATGGAGGTGGAGAACATGGTCCACTCGGACTCAATATCTCCAGACTCCCTCGGGATCCGGTCGAAGCTCTGCCGGAGGTGGGAGTTGAAGATCTCTCTGACAGGGGGCTCGGCCAAACGTTCCCAACAGACCCTCACAGTACGTTTGGGTCTGCCGAGTCTGTCCAGCTTCCTCCCCCGCCATCGGATCCAACTCACCACCAGGTGGTGATCAGTTGACAGCTCCGCCCCTCTCTTCACCCGAGTGTCCAAGACATATGGCCGAAGGTCTGATGACACGACCACAAAGTCGATCATCGACCTCCGGCCAAGGGTGTCCTGGTGCCACGTGCACTGGTGGACACCCTTATGCTTGAACATGGTGTTCGTTATGGACAAACCGTGGTTAGCACAGAAATCCAATAACAGAACACCGCTCGGATTCAGGTCAGGGGGGCCGTTCCTCCCAATCACGCCCCTCCAGGTGTCACTGTCACTGCCCACGTGAGCGTTGAAGTCCCCCAGTAGAACGACGGAGTCTCCAGTCGGAGCACTTTCCAGCACCCCTCCCAGAGACTCCAAGAAGGCCGGGTAGTCCGCACTGCCGTTCGGCCCGTAGGCACAAACGACAGTGAGAGACCTATCCCCGACTCGAAGGCGCAGGGAAGCGACCCTCTCGTTCACCGGGGTAAACTCCAACACATGGCGGCTGAGCTGGGGGGCTATTAGCAAACCCACTCCAGCCCTCCGCCTCTCACCATGGGCAACTCCAGAGTGGTAGAGAGTCCAGCCTCTCTCAAGAAGTGTGGTTCCAGAGCCCAAGCTGTGCGTTGAGGTGAGCCCGACTATCTCTAGTCGGTACCTCTCGACCTCCCGCACAAGCTCAGGCTCCTTCCCCGCCAACGAGGTGACATTCCACGTTCCTAAAGCCAGATTCCGTGTCCAGAGATCGGGTCGTCGGGGGTCTCGCCTTCGACTGTCGCCCGATCCTCTATGCACCGGCCCCTTACACTCCCTCCTGCAGGTGGTGAGCCCACAGGAGGGCGGCCCCACGTCACTCCTTCGGGCTAAGCCCGGCCGGACCCCATGGGGGAAGGCCCGGCCACCAGGCGCTCGCATACGGGCCCCAACCCCGGGCCTGGCTCCAGGGTGGGGCCCCGGCTGCGCCATGCCGGGCGACGTCACGGTCCTTGATTTTAATTTTGCCATAAGGGGTTTTATGAACTGTTCTTAGTCTGGCCCGTCACCAAGGACCTGTTTGCCTTGGGAGACCCTACCAGGAGCATATAGCCCCAGACAACATAGCTCCCAGGATCATTCGGGTACTCAAACCTCTCCACCACGATAAGGTGACAGTTCAAGGAGAGGACAATTTAATTTAAACGAAAATTATATGAGTGATGCTGAGGGGCTCTGTGGCTCTTTAGGATTTTGAACAGTGCCCAGAGTGGCAGCTGGGATCCCCAGACAGCGTCGGTTGTGCAGGCGGTGTTCGTAAACTCGTGTGTGAATTTTAAAGACAATTTTAAAGCGTTGCACTTGTCACAGCTCTCTTAAGGCTGGATTAGACTCTTCTTTAAGAGGCTGAATTGTCAAAGATGACTTTTGAAAGAGGACACCATAAGCTATGCTGATAGTTAGTCTTTTCTAGGGCCTAGTTCAAGAGTCATGGTTCACTGCTGACACAATTGTATTATGCAAAAACAAACTTATAATTTGGAAGCAATTAATCATGATCCATCACTACTTTCTATGATATTGGAATGATTCCAATCAATCAGCATGTAGAAGCAGGTCTGCACAGTTAGATTTTCCTATTTGGAAAATAGAGCACAGTTTTTAAGTGGTCCACCACTGTATTTAATTTCTGTAATACATAAAACAAGTAAACTTTACTAAAGTTCTTGTGAAGAGAAGAATTTATTGAAGGCAGCGGTGTAGCTCAGTTTTTCAGCAGTGCTGTTTACATGTTTTCAAAGAATCTGAACCCTACTAATATATATGTATGTATGTATGTATGTATGTATATATATATATATATATATATATATATATATATATATATATATATATATATATATATATATATATATATATATATATATATATATATATATATATAATTATTATTATTATTATTATTTCTTTTTTAATTAGCACACAGAAAACTGGACAGAAGCAGCCATCAAGTGTTAGAGAGTATTCTAGGTCATTGCATGTACAGGGTTTTGGTCAAATAATTAAAACCTTTCTGGATTTAGTAGTAAGAAAATGACTGCTTATCCATTTTTTGTATCAACTATGCATTTGGTTAGTTATATGAATTAGTATGTTTTACCCGGCCACTATGAAACATAGAGCTGAACACCTTTACCATTACAGTGAAATCTAACTCCATGTTTCCTAATGACATTTCCCAAGCATAACATGTATAGGGTGTAACGCAAAGGTCTTAGTACTGAGCCTTGCGGTGCTCCATACTAAACAAAGTGATTGATGTGATACTTATTTATTATTAGGACTGTGACAATAAATTGATGAATTGTGATTTATGGATCGATTCTGAGATTTGCCAAATGCATCGCAATTCTCTCAGAATCTATTCTTAGCATAGTTTTTTTAACAGCAGATTGCACTCTAATCTCATTTTTAGCCATGCACTCAAATGCTCAAGAAGAAGAGCACTTGTGCATTCAGTCACGTAATGTGTGTGTGTGTGTGTGTGTATATGTGTGTCTTTGTGTTTTATGGGTAAAATGAAAAGCACAAATTCCAACTGTGGGTTGCTATACTTGACCTACACATCACATCACAATAGACCGGACCTGTTACCTGTGTTGTGGATTTGGTCTCTCTTTCTGATGAAGTTCCTGCTGATCTGAGCTGTAGATCCTGAACTGAGAGACTTAAAGGTGTAACTGTTCTCTACAGGTTGAGTTATTGTGGAGTCACAGATGAAGGTTGTGCTGCTCTGACTTCAGCTCTGAGATCAATCCCCTCACACCTGAGAGAACTGGATGTGTCTGGAAATGAACTAGAAGACTCAGGAGTGAATCTGCTTACAGCTGGATTGAAAGATCCTATCTGTAAACTGGAGATACTGCGGTAAGATTGTAGTAATGTGTTAACATTCTCTTTCATTTTCCTTCTATGAATAATGAATAAAATTAAAACCAAATCTAATCAAGACTAAAAATATCTCCCGTCTAGGGGTGTAGCAATATTCCAATGCCACAGTTTGGTTAATATCAAATAACTGCTTTGGTTCTGTTTGATGTGAGAGCAGGGTTCATGTCATGGCATCAGCAATGCTAAATAACACTAGATTCATTTTTAAATGAACAACAACAACAACAATTTAACTAGGGCTGGACAAGTTAATGAGTTATTATCGCTTTAATGCATGAATTAATTATTATTATTATTTTGAAAGTATATTGCTCACTGGCTCTGAATTCACATACAATCAAACCATGGGTCACAGGAGGGTGGGATGTTGATCAGTACTGGCTTGGGATGGGTGTCAAGACGCCTCTCAACCAATGAGAGCATTTGGGGAGTAAAGGATTCGATAATTTTCATTTATTTATTTTTACCTAGTAAGAAAACTACTTATGGTCGTTCTACTTTTGAATTTGGTGCTCCTAATGACTGGAAAGTGCTACAAAAGTTATTGAAACTAGAGGCAAATATTTCAGACTTTGCATTTTAAAAAAATACTAGTGAGTGTTTTTACCTCAACTTGTAAATGTTTTAACATATGTTTTTTTAATGTATTTATTTATTTTATGTGCCTTATGTGTATTGTTATGTATGTTAGTGTGTCTTTCAGGAGATATGTACTCTCCTGCCAGGCTGTTATATAATAACAAATAAGATAAACAAATAAATAAGAACCCGTTCTTAATGACTTGCCTGGTTAAATTAAGGTTCAATGGAATTGTTCTCTACAGGTTGAGTGATTGTGGAGTCACAGATGAAGGTTGTGCTGCTCTGGCTTCAGCTCTGAGATCAAACCCCTCACACCTGAAAGAACTGGATCTGACTGGAAATAAGCTAAGAGACTCCGATGTGAAGCTGCTCTCTGCTCTGAAGGATAATCCACCTTATAAACTGGAAATGCTTAAGTGAGTAGTGATTTATAATTGAAAGTTGATACAGTTTCTTCTTAGGTTACTCTCATGGTTACTGTAATAATTACTTACAGACATGTTTAATAAGAGTTTGAGTCTGTTTATAGGCAATATTGTGATTAAAATGTATCTCATGTAAACAATACTTTGTTCAAATTTGTTATTGAGTTTATTATTGTAGTAACCATGTACAATGTTTACATGCCAGAACAAACAGGAATGTAAACACCTTAATCATGTTCAAATCATTAAACTCTGTCAAAAACTTGCTGCCACTCTGCTCCTTATCTTCATCCAGAGCTGGCATGGATAATGCAATGGAAACCCCATTTGCAATGCCATTATGTCATTTCAGTTTCATTACAGTGCCAAATAACCATCCAGTACATATATAGAAATTAGTTTAGCGTTTGACTTAAGTAGATTAAAACAGCGGCCAGTATACTGTAAAACTAACCACATGTGAATGATCACAATAATGAAAACAGCATGTAAACTGGAGTGAAGATATGTCCTGTACAGATCTTACTGTGATCTTGTCCTTCCATTATTGGTGCACATATAAACATATATGTTTTTTAATACCCAAAATTAAGTATTTTGAGAAAATCTCAATTGTAAAAGCAGATTTTGGTGAATATTTCCAATATTATAAAACTTACTCAAGTACAGAAACAGGACATTTATAGTGGATAAGGGTCAAGGGTCATCATTCTTGGTGGTTTGGATGCAAAATCAAAATCTGAATGAGCTTTAAAATTGTTCGTTATCTCTGACAAATAGTGCAAATCCTTTTTGTCTTGTGTTTTACTTTCAGGTTTTAGATGTTAGTCTGATCTTCCCTGGATCAGCTGATGGTGAATAAAGAGACACTACAGACAGACATCATTCAACAGAATCAACAGACACAAACCCTTAGTGATCATCACACACGTGTAACTTTCAAGAATCATCCTGTTTTTAATTCAAAGTCAAACAATGAAACCTGAAACCTATTTATTCCTATAAACAATATATAAACACTTATAAGCTACTACTAAATATTGTAGAAACGTAATTTTCTGTAAAGTTGCTTTGTAATGATTTGTATTGTAAAAAGCGCTATACAAATAAACTTGAATTGAATTGAACAATATTACATTACAATATTAACAGTTGTTTGTGAAAATATACTTTCAGAAAGAAAGGTACAAAACTTTACCTTTTAGGGTACAAGTGACCATCAAATGGTGCAGTACCCTAAAGTGTACCGTTTTGTACCACTACTTACATGTACAACATTTTACCTTATAACTTTGTACCATTTAAGAGCAAAGATGACCATTGTATTTAAGGTCTCAAGTATTACCAAATCCTTCTGAAGGAACTACTAATTACTTGGATCAGCATTCTAAATCATAACTCCCTAATACTGACTGATGTCATTTTAAGCTTTTGAGATATATGTAAAGTTTTGGATAGTAAATTAAATTAAATTAAATTAATGGATTTAGCAGATGCTTTTATCCAAAGCGACTTGCAGTGCATTCAGGCTAACATTTTTTACCTATCATGTAGGATAGTAATGACTCAAGTGTTACTACATCCTTCTGAAGAAATAATTAATAATTATTTGGATCAGTATTCTAAGATCATGGTAACCCATTAATAATGATTTAAGTGTTGCCAAATCTAGCAACTCTACTAAACATGAACTTACAAATACTTTAAAAATGTATAAAGACTTCAGTAATTACTTGAGTTATCACGGACTAGAATAGTGTTCCCAAAAATTTTAATTATTTTAGGAGGATGTAGTAAAACCTGAATCACTACTATCCAATATTTAACAAAACCCTCAAAATCTTACTCATGTGTTCTTCATTAATGATGGATCAGTATTCTAAAGTGTTACCTTGAGTTCTGTTTTCAGTTTTTGCAGGTTCCATCTGTGAATTACCCTTTCTATGTTTTTCTGCCTTTGTCCCAATGTGGATTAGGCTACTGTTTTTTTGGACTTTTAAATAAAAGCTGCACTTGGATCTTCTTGTTTAAGAACATTCTGTGACAAAAAGAAATAAACAAAACTAGAAAGCGTGCCCTCTGGTGTCTATACACAGAGACATTACGTTATCCACGGTTTTTGTGTTGCAAACTTTAATTACTAATTGATTAATTACTAACTGAAACTATTCTATATACAAACTCAATAGAAATGTTCACAAAAAACTAAACTAAAATTAAGAAAATTATTAATGAAACGAAAATAAAAAAGAAACTTAATTTTATAGCAAAATTGAAAACGACATTAAAATAAAAGCGAATTTTAAAATGCAAAACAACCTTTGGTGCCTGAAGAGGGGGATTCCTAGATGAGGTGACAGGTACTCGGTTGAGTTTTTCTGAGTCTTATGTTTGATTTTTTTTTTTACTCTTTTGAATGTTTAAATAGGCAAGGCTTAAAAACACGTGCAAATGATAAGCTTTTCGTGATGATGCACAGTGGCCCGTCAACTGTCCTGAGCGTCTTTTTAGGCTGGCCTCTGCCAGTCGATTGAGATCGCCAGGGGCCCCCCTCACCCATGGGACCCTATAATCTTCACCACCTTTCACCAAACTAGCGATGGCCCTTCTTATGGATGGATGGTAAATTGTACATTTTGTACTGTGGTGATGGTGGACAGGGTCTTAACTTGTTCATCTTATATATCCAAAAGAGAAGCAGCTGTGTTTTGTTTAATGAATTAAAAAAAATTGGCTTATGACTGCTTTGAACTGCAATTCTAAGTCTGTTAAGATAAGGTTAGTTACTTTTTGCTAGTTTGTAGCTATCCTATTGATTTATTTGATACTTTTTAGCCTTTGGGCTGTTAATGAAGGAAGTGAACTCGGCAGTGAAGCAGTCAGTGAGGAAGTAATTAATTAACAAGCAGTACTGAAGCAGCAGCAGAAGGCTTACTCACGTCTTCATAAGTCCACCGAGCAAAGACACACTGACAGTCAGATGCAAGTGCTGATGGTATGTACTCTAAGCACTCCTTCACCACAGTCTGTCACTCTCTCTGTCACCTTAATCTACTGGATCTTTTTGCTGCCTTTGACACTGTAACCCACCAGATCCTCTTATCCACCCTTTAAGATATAGGACATCAGAGGAACCGTATGTTGTATAACAGCATTCCCATGTGTCATCAGCTACTGCTGCTCTGAGCTTCTCTGATTTTGATAGTGATGTTGTGATGTGATTTCATTTTGTTCAGAGACTTACCAAGCCAAATGAAGAGTTTATGTTTATAGAAAACACATGAACATAAAACAAGGTGGCTGACAGAAACTGTTTACTGATTTTTTCCCCCTTACAATATGCTGCTGTATGTATGTGAATTAATAGTGAAATAATAATAATAATGAGAAAACTGAAAATAACACATTTTCCTTAAAGGTTCACATCATCAAGAGTAAATCCATGTATGTACAGTAAATTAAAATATCTGCTGGACAGTGGTTTTCAGCATTTTTGACTTGAATGTCTCCATTGTCCAACACTATATTCAGATGTACCCCATACTGATCTAAGGCTGAAATACATGACTTTTAAAATCTGAACAGATTTAAAAACACTAAGCACCATACACTTACTGACTTTGTAAATAGTTTTTTACTATTTGCTAACATTCGGTCTTAAAATCTTTAAATGTCTACTGATCTAGTAATCAACCTGTTTTTGGACTGAACTGGGTGTGTTGAATTTTTCACTTTAAACAGGATTAGCAACTTTTGCTGTAAGAGGTTAAATAATTTTCAGAGTTTTACCGCATGCCACTTTAAACCAGGACATACACGTTTCTTTAAATCAGAAGAAACGTACATCAAAGTGTTTAATGGTAACATTGGTAGTATCTAGTTGCCTCTATATGGGAATTTAGGTAGTGAGAAACACACGACAGGAACAACAAACGTGTTGGGAGCCTGTGGTAAACTACAGTAATACTGAAGGTGAGTGAGCATCAGGTGAGCTGCATTCAAGTTACTTCCTAGTTAACATGAGAAACTCATTTAATTAAAGATAAAATAATAAACATTATTTAAAGTAGCATGGATTTCTTGGTCTTATCACATAAACTGTGTTTTTATTGTACATATAGGTATATGCTTAAGTTACAGTTTAGTTTTTTCTCTCTCTACATTTTTAGTTAAAAAATACTGACATGATTTGAGAAAATATCTTCTAAAAACACTAAACCCCATTTTAAATTTCTTTGAAAGCATTTTAAAAAACATTTACATAAATGGTAAAGAAATAGGAAACATTTAGTATTTTATTAAACAAGAAACATTGAGAAAATGGTATTGTAATTTAAAAAAATTTAATTAACTTCTGAATGAATTAAATTAGCGTCTGAATGAATTTCTATATCATTACACTTGCACAGCTCCATGAAAACAGAATGAATCATGGAGGACCAGGAAACATTCATTAAAGGAGATATTTCTACAGGATGCAGGTATGTCAAAGTTCATGTGTTCATGTGAGGGCTTGTCTTTATCATATTCTGATGCTGGACCTTGAGTGTCTAAACTACAAGAGCCCAGATCTATGTCAATAAATATATAGATGGGTGGGTGGCATCATACCATTTAAAGTGTTTCAGAAATGAAGTGTTTTTGAACATTTGTGATCCAGGGGTCACCAGACTCAGTCCTGGAGGGCTGATGTCCTGCAGAATTTAGCTCCAGCCCTAATTAAACATGCCTGAATCCGATAATCAAGGTATTACTAGATATATTATGCTGCGTTTCCACCTAAACTACCCAGAATATTTGTACCAGGAACTTTTTTCCCCAGGGACTTTTTTTCCCCCCAGACCTGTTTCTTTCTGCGAATCCACCGCAGCCTAAAGTACCTTGAAGATTATGCAAGTAACAACTGCCTCCTTTCGTTTTCATTTAAACATAATAACAGCTGCAGAAATGTACTTAGTTCAGGGAAATGTGTATATAGTGTTCCTGTAGCTCATTTGGTAGAGCATTGCACTAGCAAGGTTGGGGGTTCGATTCCCTGGGAACACATGATAGGTAAAAATTGATAGCTTGAATGCACTGTAAGTCGCTTTGGATAAAAGCGTCTGCTAAATGCATAAATTTAATTTAATTTAAATATAATATATACAGCCATTACAATGAAACAAAATATTATTTAAATTTGCCTTTTTTATTTTCATTTTAACATAAAGATAAATTGAATACAGACCAAAGATAACCTGTTAGATTTACCCAAAACGAATTATATTTTATGTTTAATCACTAAAGAGACATCAGAGCAAGCAGCACATATCAGAAGGTCTACTGCGGTGGAAACCAGGGTTGCAGGGTTTCATATTCTTTGAAGCACCCTTGGGCTCTGCCATTGGCTAGCGGACCCCCACCTGCTGTTAGCATTCCATTGACTCCCATTCATTTTGGCGTCACTTTGACAGCAAATAACTTTACCTCTGAGGTGTTTAAAGACTCCATTTATCCATTCATTATTTCTAAAGAAACACGGAAATGTATAAAAGGCTCCATTACCTTGTATCTTACGTTATGGTTCCGTAGAAGCAGTTTTTGTAAAAATAGGCTAACGATTGCGTCATAAGTCTCTGTCACACAGTAGAGAAATTACCGTATGGACAGGAGCAGAAGCTCGCAGGCAATCTTTTACTGTCTATGAGGCAATCGGGGGGACGTGGAGGCATGAAGTCAAGAGAGAAGCCCATAGAGAGTACATAAAACCAACAGGACAAAATTATTCAACAACGTCTGCAAGATTCGGTGGGTGATTCAGATTTCTCTTGGCACAGCGATTAGAAGACTTACAATTGTCAGACAGTTTGCTCACGTGACATCTACATCATCAAGCTTGGTTTGAGTCTGTGCAGTACGCTCGACACCCAGGAAGTACGTGCTTCTCCGTTGAATCCAATGGGGTTGCTGTGTCCATTTATTTTATTGTCTATGGGTTGAACTCAGCCGATGCTGTGTGAACTCAACCAATCAGGATGTTTAGCGCTCAAGTCCCGCCCCCGAGAGTTCCGGAACTTTGAAAAAGTACCACCTCGCCTGCAGGAACTTTCTGAGGGGTATTTTTTGTTACCCGGAACTTTATTTAGTTCCTGGTTCCTGCGGTGGAAACACAACGAGTACCAGGCCAAAGTCACTAGTTCCTGGGTAAAGTTCCTGCGGTGGAAACGCAGCATTAGAAACTTCCAGGCAGATGTGTTGAGGCAAGTTGGAGCTAAAAACTGCAGGACACCAGACCTCCAGGATCAAGTTTGGTGACCCTTGTTCTGGCCACATAAAGTGCTAAGGTGATACTGTACAAGAGATATTCTGGTCAGTTTATATGTCCAGACATGTGATGAGAAGGGTGATGTTGTTGGGATGGAGGTTGGAATGGTGTTAGAAGACACCTTGTTAGTTAATGCTGTGCAAAAGCATTCATTCTGGAAAAATGTTCCATCCCGCTCTGATCTTATCCGAGTCTTACCTTGTCCTCATCCTCCTCTTCATATAATCCTTCAAATATATCTCCTGCTTTACCAATAACTTCCATTTTACTCCAAAATAGAAAAGCTCATCTGTTTCCTTTTATACAGTTGTGCTAAAGCTCTGATTTCTTAGTGAACAAATCAAGAACTGTTCTTTTGAATTTGCTGAATTGGTTTAAGGATTTGTTACATGAGTTGTAGATTTTGGAGTTTCATTCCTGATGTTTGACTACTGACCCAGTCACACTGATAGTCTAGACCAGAACAATACTGACAAATTAATTAGATGCAAACAATTTATAGCACTAATAAGACACAATTATGTCACATATTGGAAAACTTAAAAATAAAAAAAGTGTAGAAATCATTGGTAAAATATACATATATGGTTGATTATCTGTTTGAGATCAATCTACAGGTACAACTCAACTAAATGAATTGTCTGCTGTCATCTTTTCTTTTCTGTTGTTTCTATATTGAAAATAATTTCACAGGCAGAGATCAGACTCATTGGAGTTAACCTGTGTATCCATGAAGAGTGATTGGTCTATGGATGGGCCATTAGAATTTAAGGAAAGACACAAATCAACTGATCTGAGGTTTGGCTTTTTTCTTTAGACAGACAGGGAGAACATTGATACACAAAAATATGCATGCAGGGCATAATTTGGCAAATAACCACTTATCAAAATTCAGAAATGAGAAAATGATGGAAGCATTTAAAACTCTGCTTCTATTATAAAGCACAGAAATAGCAAGTCGGTCCTTCAGTCTTGATTTGGGCGGACTGGAGCTAAATAATGGCCCTGGATTTTCCTGCACAGAGTGGCACAACACACCACCATAAACCCACCAGTTCATTATGCACACAGACATTTTTAACATCACTTACTAACATAAAGTAAATAAATAATAAAGAAATAAAATGCCATCTATTTTTTCAATGAATGACTGGCATACTGACAAACTAGATTTAGCTACATTACTTACAACAACAACAAAATAAAAATCTATGTTAAAAAATGGATGGATGGATTGTGAAGTTTATCTACTTGTAATACCAAAAGTGAATTATTGTCTCTATTCTTTTGTTTCTATTCTATTAAAGAACAATCCACATAGATAAATCCAACTCCTCAGAGTCCAGCTGTGTGTCCATGAAGGGTAACAGATATTTGGGCAGTCCAGGAAGATTTAAAGGAAGTGACACATCAACTGATCTGCGGTATAATATTCTGTCTTGACCGACCAAATTCTGGATATGTGTTTGCATCTATGCTTTTATAAATAACTATGTATAAATAGAAAATAAGACTGCCCTGTAAGAAAGACTATTGTCACATCCAAGATGATATCATCTCGCCTATCAGGATCTGGCTAATTGGGTTCTTTGAACAAACCTGCTGTTGATGATTAGTATGGCTGGATTGAGTTATCTGAGATAATTGCACATTCACGAAACTTAAAACCATGATCAGCAATGCAGTGATTGGCTGGTGGCAAGATAGCAACTTAATGACATCATATAATTAAAAAAGACACCTGATGGAAAACTTGACACATTTCTGGACTATAAGGACACAGCCAAGTCAACAAAACTACATAAATGTTATAATAGATAAATGAAATGCGCACTGTTTTTATATTTTTTTTACATGATTCCCAATTATTTAGATTCACGATTTAGAATACTTGTACAGTCTTTATATTTTTATTTCAATTAAGTAATTAGCTATTCATTTAATTTTATATTTGGACAGATTTGTTACGTGGCAGCATTAATGAAAGTTACTTATTGGTCAAGATCAAGTTATCTGCATCTCCTGCGCTCCATCAAGCCACTCCCATAATAGCCATCATCACTCAAATTAATGCACTAGTCTACATTATCTGTATAGGACGTGTGTAAGAATCAAATACAATTATGAAGTAATCATTTTATGACAAATCAATATTTCAGTGAGTAAAATTGGCTGTGTCTAGTAGGCTATTATGGACAATGACATTATTATATTATCTTTAAATAAATTTTCAGATGATTATTATATTAAATATTGTCCCTTGTTCAGTAGGATACTCTTGTAATAAAGTAGCGGTGGCAGCGGACATATTTTGAGTATCAGTTATGGTTTAAAAGATGTGATCTAATCATGTTTATATAAAATAAGCCTGCTCCCGAGCAGGTTTAAGCTCACAGACCTGTTACTATGACAGCTTTGAAGAACCAAATGATCCAAAATCATGCCAATTCATCAACAATCAAATCCAGCCAAATGAGTTAGCAACGTACGTAGAAGATCCATCTGTGTATTTTTCCCTCTCCATATGCCTGCCCTAACCCAGTTTTCCCATGTGTTTGATTGCTCATTAGTTCCAGGTGTGCTTCGTCATCCCCCGGTGTCCTGTGTATTTACAGGTGCATCTCAATAAATTAAACTCAAATTTTGAAACTCTTGTATTAAATAAATTCACTGCACACAAACTGAAGTAGTTAAAGTCTTTGATTCTCTTAATTGTGATGATTTTGGCTCACATTTAATAAAAACCCACCAAATCTCAACAATGTAGAATATGGTGACATGCCAATCCGCTAATCAACTGCTGCTAATCACATGCAAAGGTTTCCTGAGCCTCTCAGTTTGGTTCATGAAAAGACTGCTGATCTGACAATCATTGACACCCTTCACAAGGAGGGTAAGCCACAAACATTAATTGCTAAAAAAAAAGCTGGCTGTTCACAGAGTGCTGTATCCAAGCATGTTGTTAAAGCAATATAATAACTAAATTATTCAGTTGGTCTGAATATCAGCACAGCTTGTGCAAACAAATCACAGCCATGCTGATATTCAGACATACCGCAATGTCACTTATATGGTGTTGTCCATTTATTTGTTTAATTAAGTTTAATTTACTTTTATATAATTTATAATAATGTTCTGTAATCTGAACATATGTAATCTGTTATTTTAATTGCAGTCATTACTCTCAACTGATCAAATCAAATCTGCTGAAAAAGTTTCGGTGTCTGTATGAAGGAACAGCGACGCAGAGAAACCCAACACTCCTGAATGAGATCTACACAGAGCTCTACATCACAGAGAGTGAAAGAAGAAAGACAAGTAATGAGCACGAGGTGAGACAGATTGAGAAACAGTCCAGGAGAGCAGCAACAGAGGACACACCAATCAAATGCAATGACATCTTTAGGCCTTTACCTGGACAAGAAAAAACCATCAGAACTGTGCTGACAAAGGGAGTCGCTGGCATTGGAAAAACAGTCTCTGTGCAGAAGTTGATCCTGGACTGGGCTGAAGGGAAAGAGAATCAGGACGTCCAGCTCATATTTCCACTTCCTTTCAGAGAAATCAACTTGATGAAGGACAAAACACTCAGTCTTTCAGATCTTCTTCATGTATTTTACCCTGACACCAAAGATATGGAAATATCTAGTGATGAATATAAAGTGTTGTTCATCTTTGATGGTCTGGATGAGTGTCGTCTGTCTCTGGACTTTAAGAGTAAAGTGAAACTGTGTAATATATCTGAATCAGCTTCAGTGGATGTGCTGCTGATGAACCTCATTTTGGGGAATCTGTTTCCCTCTGCACTCATCTGGATCACCTCCAGACCAGCAGCAGCTGATCTCATCCCCTCTGAGTGTGTCCATCGAGTGACAGAGGTACGAGGCTTCAATGATCCACAGAAGGAGGAATACTTCAGGAAGAGAATCAGTGATCAGAGTCTGGCCAATACAATCATCTCACACCTGGAGTCTTCAAGGAGCCTCTACATCATGTGCCACATCCCAGTGTTCTGCTGGATCTCAGCCGCTGTTCTGGAGAAGATGTTGAGTGAAGCAGAGAGTGGAGAGATTCCCAAGACTCTCACTCAAATGTACACACACTTCCTGATCCTTCAGACCAACATCAAACATGAGAAGGACTATGAGAATACAGTCAAAGATGAAGATATGATCCTCAAACTGGGGAAACTGGCTTTTCAGCAGCTTGTGAAAGGCAACCTGATCTTTTATGCGGAAGACCTGAGAGAGTGTGGCATTGAAGAGAAAGAAGCAGCAGTGTACTCAGGATTGTGCACTCAGATCTTCAGAGAGGAGTTTGGCTTGAACCAGGGGAAAGTCTTCTGTTTTGTCCATTTGAGCATCCAGGAACATCTAGCGGCTCTATATGCACATCTGTCCCTTATGAAAAATAACAGAAATGTGTTTATTACTCTGTCTTCTTGTCCTTTGAAGCATTTGAAGAATGCTTTAAATGTTTCACTATCTAAGCTGCATCAGAGAGCTGTGGAAAAGGCCTTGAAGAGTAAAAATGGACATCTGGACCTTTTTTTGCGTTTTCTTCTGGGTCTCTCATTGGAGTCCAATCAGTCTCTCTTAAGAGAACTACTGACACAGACAGGAAGCTGCTCTTACAACAAAGAGAAAACAGTTAAGTACATCAAGCAGAAGATCAAGAGGAATCGCTCTCCAGAGAGATCCATCAATCTGTTTCACTGTCTGAATGAACTGGGAGATGATTCACTGATGCAGGAGATCCAAGATTATCTGAAATCTGGAAAAATAAAAGAAACTAAACTCTCATCTTCACAGTGGTCAGCTCTGGTTTATGTGTTGCTGACATCAGAGCAGAAGATGGATGAGTTTAATCTGAAACAGTTTATTGGAGAACAAAATACAGCAGATGAAGTTCTTCAGAAGCTTCTGCCTGTGGTCAAAGAATCCAGATCAGTTCAGTAAGTCAGACTGAAAACATTCACTAGACTGATAAAATAGGATCACATTTATCATTTTAGCATTTAGTTTTCTCCCAATGTTCTTCACTATTTGCTGATGTTGAACACTTGTCTGCACTACTGCCCTTTATGTGTATCAGTGGCTTAGCCACGGGTGTGCCAGGGTGTGCCTGTGCCACCCACAGTGGCAGCTGGCACACCTAAAAATAGATGCAGAATTATTTTTTATAGTCTCAATAAAAAATGTTTACTAAACTTGGGCTATTGTTGTTTACTTAGAATATATATATATATATATATATATATATATATATATATATATATATATATTGTTCGCGACTCGGTTGATTCAGATCGGCACTTCGGAGCCTGTTCGCGACTCGGTTGATTCAGATCGGCACTTCGGAGCCTGTTCGCGACTCGGTTGATTCAGATCAGGACTTCTGAGCCTGTTCGCGACTCCGTTGATTCAGATCGGCACTTCGGAGCCTGTTCGCGACTCGGTTGATTCAGATCGGCACTTCGGAGCCTGTTCGCGACTCCGTTGATTCAGATCGGCACTTCGGAGCCTGTTCGCGACTCGGTTGATTCAGATCGGCACTTCGGAGCCTGTTCGCGACTCCGTTGATTCAGATCGGCACTTCGGAGCCTGTTCGCGACTCGGTTGATTCAGATCGGCACTTCGGATAATGTTCGCGACTCGGTTGATTCAGATCAGCACTTCGGAGCCTGTTCGCGACTCGGTTGATTCAGATCGGCACTTCGGAGCCTGTTCGCGACTCGGTTGATTCAGATCGGCACTTCAGAGCATGTTCGCGACTCGGTTGATTCAGATTGGCACTTCGGAGCATGTTCGCGACTCGGTTGATTCAGATCGGCACTTCGGAGCCTGTTCGCGACTCGGTTGATTCAGATCGGCACTTCGGAGCCTGTTCGCGACTCGGTTGATTCAGATCGGCACTTCGGAGCATGTTCGCGACTCGGTTGATTCAGATCGGCACTTCAGAGCATGTTCGCGACTCGGTTGACTCAGATCGGCACTTCGGAGTATGTTCGCGACTCGGTTGATTCAGATCTGCACTTCGGAGCCTGTTCGCGACTCGGTTGATTCAGATCAGGATTCGTAGCATGTTTGAGATTTTTTTAAATTCAGATCTGGAGTCTTTTTTTTTTACCTGTCGATTCAGCATGTACATGGACCCACACACAAAGGTACTCTAGACGGGTGTGCCAGGTAGGGTGACCACCCGTCCCGTGTAGTGCTTGCGCGCACAGCGTTTGAAGCCCAATACATGCCTCCCACAAATTGAGACTGTGTCACGCATAATCAATGCTTGCTCAAAAAAAGTTGGTCGCTATATCTGGAGTCACCAACCCGTCGATCGCGGTCGACAAGTCGATCTTGGAAGCATTTTAAGTCGATCGCGAAGATTTTTCAAAATCTGAGAAAAAAAGGTGCGAGCCTCCAGTGCGAAACAGACGAGACATTTATACTTGACACAACTGTTTTAGACTGAAAACCAGACCATACAACTGATTTAGACGCGGGTGCCGGTGTGATGAGATGTACTAATATCCGTCTGCTCGGGCATGATTGTTTTAGGCCTGTAATTGATTGATTATTGTTGAGGTAATAGGGATGGCACGGTTCGCTGAAATAAAAAAAAACCAAACCGTTCGGTTCACCACACATGGTTCGGCACGCGCTTTAACTTAGATCTGACAAAGCATCTGTAATATCATCTGTAATATGGCTTGCTATAAATGGCACGTAAAAAACACAGGGTTCAGCTAATAAATGTTTCTGTTGATGCATGCGCATTCTGGCTTCCCAGACATTACAAAAACATGAAAAAAAAGATCTATAATTGAGCAACTACAATTCATTTTAATCCTATAATTATATATTATAATTTATTTAAAGTGAATAAATTGTAATGAAAAATAAACAAAATGAAATAGCTAAAGTTCAAAATTATCGTATTTGGAAGAAAATTATGACATTTAACAATTAACTACATTTGACACGACCTGCAAATTAACACTAGGAGTATGGTTTGACGGAAGCAGTGTGACAAAAATACTATCCCATAATTTTGCACAGTAATCTGACAATAAATGTGGCACACCCAGATTTTCATATGCACACCCAGAGTCTCTTTTCTGGCTACACTACTGATGTGTATGTTATAATATCTTTTTGAATTATAGTTCTCACATTTTGTATTTAATTTCAGCTGGTATCTGTTCATTATGTATGTTCTTTATCCTCTACAGTTTGAGGGATTGTGGTGTCACAGAAGAAGGTTTTATTGCTCTGGCTTCAGCTCTGAGATCAAACCCTGAACACCTGAAAGAACTGGATCTGTCTGGAAATAAACTAGGAGCATTAGGAGGGAATATGCTTTCTGATCTACTGAATGATCCTGACTGTAAACTGGAAAAACTGAAGTAAGATCATCTCTCTGAGAATTATTAACAAATAGTTTATTGTTGTAGTTTTGACAAGGATGTATGATTATCTGTAGAGTTGTATCCACATATCTGAGGCTAGCAGATTGGCCAGAGAACTGAAAAATCCCCAGTATAGGTCTCGTTGTTAAGATGGGAGAAGCTGAGTCTGAGATAAAATGGCAAAAGGTGCGAACCGAATGCAGATAAACCGTCAATGGATAGAGAAAAGTCAGCAGTATTTATACCATGGTGTTGATTAACTTAAGTGCGCTCCACCTGTGTTAAGTAGGCTAAGTTGCGTTCTCCTCCCGAACCTTGTTAATAAAACATCATTTTTTTGCCAGTATGGTCTGAAGGTGATCTAAGTCAAATTGAGTGAAAATCAGACCAACAGTCCAGGGCGAGATAAAAAAATATATTTTCAACAAAACTCCACCAGACACCGCCGCTGAGCTCCAGACTCTCTGCTCAACCATCCACATGCTCTCCATGACGCAGAGGCTTAATCTCGCCTCTACCAGCGTCACTTCCAATTTTTTCCCTGGCATCCTCTAATCTTTTGACCACACACAAGACCCAGTTCTCCTTAGGCACTGGGTCGCAGTGGTAGGACTCCAATGAGCCTGGGCCACGCCCCAAATCTCACCACAGACAAGCCTCACTCATTTCCTGCTTTGGCTAAACCTTTTACTGTGGCTTTTCCGGTCGCAGTATTGTATGCAGCCGGGCCTCCAGCTCTTGTAGAAGATGCTAATATGAGGCTGCCGTGAGAGGCACAGGCCATGTTGCAAATTAATTTCAATCAGGACCACTTCCGTCAAGTATATTTATGACAATTATAATTGCATACAGTTAATGTTGGCGGTATGGTTATGTTCTGAGCAACACTCCAAGTGCCTGTCCATGCAGCCATGCTTGGACAGAGCAGGGAGAGCAGTAAGACAAACCCCCCTGGGGTACAGAACAGAACCATTATAAGCATATATAATTACAATTCAAAATTACATGAGTTGTAAACAAAATGTCGTAGAGACTGCTTCCAATGAAGACACTGTAAAGAAAGAATAAGTTAGATCGGATTACAGGTTCAGTTGGTGGAGTTGGGGTTGGAGGAGGGAGTTAATTGCAAGCAGCAATGCGATGGAAGAGACACTGAATAAAGGGAATTTAAATAGACTGCAGGTGATAGGTGTCAAGACTGGATTGGTACACATCAGGAACAGCTGACTGTCAGCTGATGCAAGCGTGACTAACATGGCCTGACTGAACTAACGCGATGCTCGATTTTTGGGTAAAGTCGCTAAAAGCCAGGTCTTTTGTTGCGGAAAGTTGTTAAACATCATAGAAGTTGTGACATAAAAGGATGTTGCTGTAATTTTGTAACCATGATGCAAACGGCATAGAATACACAAAGAAATTACTCAGATTTTCCAGAGTCTTCCCAGAGCCTTCCCAGTTGAGTGTATATGTTCCTTTAACTACTAGTGATGCTTACCCGTAAGATGACGTGACTATAGAACTCCTGTCAGATGCTGCGAGGCCCACCCAGTCGAGCAAACCATGCCTTTTCTGTCCAACTACCGGCAATGCTTACCTATCCACTGACGTGAGTATTGAACTCCTGTAAGATACTATGAGAGCTTTCCTGGTTGAGTGAATGTTTTCTTTCAACTACCAGTGATTCTTAACCGTCCCTGCTGCAAGAGCCTCCCAGTCACATAACCCATGGAAGACTTTTCCGTCCATCTACTGGTGAGACTTATCCATCTGATGCCGTGAGTATTAAACTCCCATCAGATGCTGTGAGACCCTCCCGGTCGCACAACCCCATGGAAAACTCTTCCGTCCGTCTACTGGCGAGACTTACCCATCTGATGCTGTGAAGATTAAACTCCCGCCGAATGCTGCGAGAGCCTCCCAGTCACGCAAACCTTGCCTTCGGTCTACCGGCGAGGCTTACTCGTCTGATACTTCAATTATGGAATTCCCGTCAGATGCTGCAAGCCTGTGCCAGCAATCTTGCATTTCCATCCTACAGTCTTCCCATCCCTTACCTTTTCCATGGTACGGTCAGCGAGGCTTACCCCTACGATGCCATGAGTCTTGATCTCCTGTTGGATGCCGCGAGAGCCTCCCGGTTGAGCACAATATCAGAATTTTCATATCATGGTTATTATGGCCATAAGATTTCACAATATCAATATTAGGGGAGTAACGGTACGTGTATTTGTACCGGACCGTTTCGTTACAGGGCTTTTGGTACAGTGCACGTGTGTACCAAATGACCGAATGCAATATTTTGTGTGCGGAACATATACATTTCGTGTTTCCAAACGAACATATTAAGTGGTGGAAGTCTCCGCGTTCAGCGCAAATCCCGTCCTGCAGCTTATTCTAAGCCGGCAACACACTGGCTGCGTGGTATGATTGTGGCATTTCTGCTGCGTGTCAGTTGCATGACGGCATCTTCGCATTTTCTGTGTCTTTACACACCAGAATCGTGGCTGACGTGGCGCTGGCACGCTGCTCCTTTTGTAGGTGACATAGAGGGAGACCGCCGACAGACCAGGATCTTGTCTTCACGACAACAATATCTATACTTCATGTTGAGCATAAATAAAAAGCCTACTGATAAAGGACACCGTCAACAGTATTGACGGCAAAATAGACTATGTTTGACAGGTGCAATATGCCAGTGTGACATAATTTTTTTTATGTATTTTCTTTTTCTGCTGATGACAACCCCCATCCCCCTCCCCCCTCGCAGTAATTGTGCACCCCCGACACTTTGATAACCAAAGTATTCGTATGCATTGTGAAACTCTCTAAAATGGAATAATTTTTTCTTTGCGTACAAAAGTATCCTCTTAGCTTCGCAAAATTGAAGTTAAGCTAGTGATGTCACATGGACTGTTTTACCGATATCCTTACTATGTTTCTGGACCTGGGAATATTATAGTTGCATTGCTGTCCATGGGAGTGTCAATTTCATAAAAACTGAAGAGACCAATCTTAATTTGTGTTCTGAAGAGGAACAAAGATCTTATGGGTTTCAAATGAGGTTGAGTAATTAATGACAAAATTTACATTTTGGCTGAACTAACCCTTTAAAGGGCTTTGCAATTTCAAGTTTTACTTTCTCTTTGGAGTGTTACAAGCTGTTTGTGAATAGATACGATCCCTAAAGTTGCAAAGACTAAATTCTCAAACCCAAAGTAATATTCTTTATAAAAGTTAAGACTTGTACACACCCTCCTAAAACGGCTCGTTTAAACACGCCCCCACATGTCTACATCACTGTGTGGGAAGATTTGCATAATGCCACCCAAATGTTCACACAAAGAAAGAAGGCATAACTTTTATTCTCGCTGTAGTATTGTTTCAATGGAACTGGACCGGAACTGTTAATGATGTCATGGATTGAGTCCCTCTTTCTAATTGTAAAGTTGCTGTTCATCTGAGCTGTAGATCCTGAACAGAGAGATTGAAGAGTGTCTTTGTTCTCTACAGGTTGAGGGACTGTGGTGTGACATATAAAGGTTGTGCTGCTGTGGCTTCAGCTTTGAGATCAAACCCCTCACACCTGACAGAACTTGATCTGTCTGGAAATAAACTAAGATCATCAACGATGAATCTGCTCTCTGATCTGCTGAAGGATCTTCATTGTAAACTGAAAATACTGGGGTAAATCATCTGAGAATTGCACACACTACGCAAATAAATATTCATAAAATGTTTATGTTAGCTCTCATAGGATCCATTTGTAGAATTTTAGCATGTCAGGAAAAGTACCAGGTGTAAAAAGGAGAGACAGTGTGTAGAACGAGACAGGTGAGTCTCCATATTGTTGTGATGGTGATGATGAGCTGTTTTACAAACGCATGTTTTGTGAGTTTGCTTTTAAACAGGGTTCCTCATTTCCAGGTTGAAGGGTGGGAGTGGGCGCAGCCATTTGTAAATTGAAAAAACAGTGTTAACGTCTACTGCACGTTGTTATTCCTTTCATTATTTCCCTATAGTGGATAATGATCCGGAAGTCTGTCCCATATGCTTACTTTTGCTGAAAGTAAGAAAAAAGGTGGATAGAGAGTGTTAAATAAATAAAGCAGATAGTGACCCCAATGCAAATTTGACTGACTGTACATTTTCACTTATTAGATGACTACTTACCAAATAGATAACAAATGGACATAATACTTATTTTATAATTGGGAAGAAATATGAAATAAATGTAGAAGTCAGTGCAAAACTTTAAGCCTTCAGACTTTCAGGCTAGGCTTTCACGAGCCAACCTAAAGTTAATCGCATTTCATCCAGCAATTATTCATTTACAAATTAAGCACTGAACAGAATGCAACATGTTGAAGCGGGTCTGAACGTTAGACTGTATGTTTAACTGTTTGCTTCTGATGGTGAAGTCTCTGTTTATCTGAGCTGTAGATCCTGAACTGAGAGACTGAATGGGTTTCATTGTTCTCTACAGGTTGAGGGACTGTGGTGTGACATATGATGGTTGTGCTGCTCTGGCTTCAGCTCTGAGATCAAACCCTTCACACCTGACAGAACTGTATCTGACTGGAAATAAACTAAGAGTCTCAGATGTGAAGCTGCTCTCTGATATGAAAGATGACCCAAATTATGGACTTCAGATGCTTCTGTGAGTAATGATGACTAAAAATGGCCATATATTTTAATTGAAATTGAATTTTTCTTTTATAGTTTTATAGTTCCTGGTACTATAAAAATAGTATTATTATGTTTAATTTGATTAATGTTTGAGTGTATTAATGATATTTTGAATGTTGTGATATTTTCAATTTCTCTTTTTTTAAAAAGCCATAACATTATTATTTTCCCACATCTGTCCATTAAAATATGTATCACAATTGTTTTAAGGGTCAAAGGAACAAAGTCATCATACATGGCATTCATTTTGGATTCGACACCATAGGCATTTTGACACATTTTATCACAGGATTATATTATCATAGTAATAAAGCAAAGTTTGTTTTAATTGTTCTAAAGTGGATAATGCAGTAATGCCACCCACATTTGACTGTCTGTGTTTTACTTTCAGGTTTTAGATGTTAGTCTGATCTTCTCTGGATCAGCTGATGGTGAATAAAGAGACACTACAGATCACATTCAACAGAATCAACAGACACAAACACATAGTGATCATCACACACGTGTTTGTGTGACTTTCCAGAATCATCCCTTTGTTAATTCAGTCAAACAATGAAACCTGAAGCCTATTTATTCTTATAAATAGTTTTACATTACAATATTACCATTTGTTTGTGAAAATATATGTCTGGTCAGTTCATATTAGAAAATATTTAAACTCAACATAAAAAAATCTATTTTATATGGAATTGAAATCTTTGTTTAAGAAATTAATTAAAGGTGTTAACACAATCTGCACTTTGAATTGGATGATTTATCTTATTGACCTCAGTATGGATTTGTAGCTTATTTATCCTTGAACTGTACAAGCAACAGACCTGAGGGAAACCATCCAGGAGCTTTGACAGTGTTGAACTAAGGGAAAACGGACACAAAGTTACACACTCATATGTTACGAGCAAAGAATGATAGTTCATACGATTCACTTTATAAGAATTAGAAAAATTACCAGTGTAACATTTTAAATATTTTTTTATTTTTTATAATCATAGTTGTTAAATAGACAGAGATTTTTTCACAATAGACAAAATGAAAGTGAAGTGACATTCAGCCAAGTATGGTGATTTAACCCATCCGAAATGCACACACACAGAGCAGTGAACACACACACACACACACACACTGTGAGCACACACCCGGAGCAGTGGGCAGCCATTTATGCCGCGGCACCCGGGGAGCAGTTGGGGGTTCGATGCCTTGCTCAAGGGCACCTAAGTCGTGGTATTGAAGGTGGAGAGAGAACTGTACATGCACTAGCACCACCCACAATTCCTGCCAGCCCGAGACTAGAACCCACAACCCTTCGATTGGGAGTTCAACCCTCTAACCATTAGGCCACGACTTCCCCTACAAATGTGTTGCTTCCATTGATTCTGTTGATACACATTTGAATCTAAAGTAGCTGTAGTTGTTGATAATGAACAACAAGCTGCTGTTTATTTCATGTCATTTATCTGTTTACTTCAGGTCATTTCTCATTGTTTGTAATCTGATCCGATACTGAAGTGCCGCTGTAGTCGTTTGTCTCCAGAGCCAGAAGATTCTGTATGTAGTTTTGAGGCCTGAAGTCGTTCTGTTGAGCCCCTAAACACACAACCCATGAAGATTGTGATGAGATAATCACATGTAAAGAAGAGACTATTTATAGATTAATTTCATTAAATGTATGCAACTAGATAGTCACAAATATTCATGGTCTATATGAACAATATTTGTGTGACTTAAACTACAACTATTGTATATTGAGAACATATTAATCTCCATACTGGAAAACACTTGTTTTAAAGTGTTTTTAAAGTGCAAATATTTGATCAGAGGAGTGGATTGTGCATTTTTTGCTCTGCAGACCAACTCGGGTCTACGATCTAGAGTCCACCAAGCAAAGACACAGACAGGCACTGCAATGCAATGTTAGCCATTGTCAGATTGAAGTTCTTATGTTACGTACTGTAAATACTCTTGGTACTCCTTCACCAAAGCCTGTCGCTCGCTCTGTCACCTTATCCTACTGAATTTTTCATATTCATTAACAAAAAAAAGTTTAAATGAAAAATAATTATTATATACATTAAAAAAAGCTAATAAAAAAGCTAAAACTGTAACGACATAACTTTAACTGAAATGTAAAAAAATAAAAAAATAAAATAAACCCTTCCAATCTGATTATGCTTTTCAGCCATACACCACGTCCTGATCTGAATCGAATAATTTGTGATATGTGATCCGATTGGAGCACTTCCAAACAGTGAATCATTTTGCGATGCAATGGTTTAACTGATATTCAGAGTTTCAAAGGGCTTGTTGTGTTTTTCACTCGCTTTCTGTATGTAATTTGTTGTTTGAATAACAGTGGACATTAAATCATTACAATGAATAGGCCTAACTTAGGCCTAAAATGTTTTTTATTAAACTGAGATTACACTAAATAAAATTTCCGTCGTATTAAAAGCATTTCATAAATAATTTCAAAAGCATCCTCCCCTCTGGTTTTATCACAAATCGTACCCTGTGTAGGCCTATATCTACAAGCGTTTCTGACGGTGGGGATATGTCTCTCCATCTTGTAGTGGTCGAGACAGTCGAGCATTGGGCTACTTTTTAATCTTGACATTGAGTGTTAATGGCGGTGCAGGCATCTGAAATCGGAATGTTTCCGGTCAAGAGCTGCATCCCCTCGGTGGCCAGATTAAACAAGACATGCAAACAAATGTATCTGCTGATTATGGGTAATAATTTTGTTTAAAAAAAGAAGGGAAATCGATTATTTTAACCACTGACCTACAAACAGTCACTGGGCCAACAGACATGAATTAAGTTACAGTTAAAACAGTTACAACTTATAAAACACATCACTATAATTGCTCAATCAAATAAGTATTTTTATTGTCTTTTTATTATATTTAATAATTTATTATTATTATTATTATTATTATTATTATTTTTGCTAATATGGAATAATTTTGTAAATGCGCTGGTCAAAGACTGTGCCATTGAAACGCAGGTACAAGATCAGGTTATTCCAGTTATGCAGGGCAAGCATACAGTACTTTGTTGCATGAAAATGAAAGTAGTTTTACATACGCCATTTTACACCTGGGCAGAAGTAGATCAGAAAATATACGTTTAGTAGCCGAATGTTTTTGTTTAATTGTAGCTTGATAATTAATATCTTATGAAGGAATTTCTTGTGGATGGCATATGACCCTTTTGAGAAGCTGTAATGTCACATTCCGTTCAAGGTGAGTCTTCAGGTGAGTCAGCTAAAATGCAGATATCCCTGGTTTAATCTTCGCTCAATTTTAAACGTGGTAAAAGGTAATATTATATCAGTGGCGTAGCCACGGGTGTGCCAGGGTGTGCCTGTGCCACCCACAGTGGCAGCTGGCACACCTAAAAATAGATGCAGAATTATTTTTTTATAGTCTCAATAAAAAATGTTTACTAAACTTCGGCTATTGTTGTTTACTTAGAACATTTTTTTTGTTTTTTGTTTTTTTGTTCGCGACTCCGTTGATTCAGATCGGCATTTCGGAGCCTGTTCGCGACTCGGTTGATTCAGATCGGCACTTCGGAGCATGTTCGCGACTCGGTTGATTCAGATCGGCACTTCGGAGCATGTTCGCGACTCGGTTGGTTCAGATCGGCACTTCGGAGCCTGTTCGCGACTCGGTTGATTCAGATCGGCACTTCGGAGCCTGTTCGCGACTCGGTTGATTCAGATCGGCACTTCGGAGCCTGTTCGCGACTCGGTTGATTCAGATCGGCACTTCGGAGCATGTTCGCGACTCGGTTGATTCAGATCGGCACTTCGAAGCATGTTCGCGACTCGGTTGATTCAGATCGGCACTTCGGAGCATGTTCGCGACTCGGTTGGTTCAGATCGGCACTTCGGAGCCTGTTCGCGACTCGGTTGGTTCAGATCGGCACTTCGGAGCATGTTCGCGACTCGGTTGATTCAGATCGGCACTTGGAGCCTGTTCGCGACTCGGTTGATTCAGATCGGGACTTCATAGCATGTTTGAGATTTTTTTTAATTCAGATCTGGACATCGAAGCAGGAAGTGTTTGTCAAACAGTTAATTGGTGATGAATGAATATTTGGACTTGAGTTTTTTTTTTTTACCTGTCGATTCAGCATGTACATGGACCCACACACAAAGGTGGACACACTCTAGACGGGTGTGCCAGGTAGGGTGACAACCCGTCCCGCGTAGCGCGTGCGCGCACATTGTTTGAAGCCCAATACATGCCTCCCACAAATTGAGACTGTGTCACGCATAATCAATGCTTGCTCAAAAAAAGTTGGTCGCTATATCTGGAGTCACAAACCCGTCGATCGCGAAGATTTTTCAAATATCATCTGTAATATGGCTTGCTATAAATGGCAAGTAAAAAAAAACAGGGTTCAGCTAATAAATGATTCTGTTGATGCATGCGCATTCTGGCTTCCCAGAAATTACAAAAACATGAGAGAAAAAGATCTACATTGAGCAACTACAATTCATTTTAATCCTTTAATTATATATTATAATTTATTTAAAGCGAATAAATTGTAATTAAAAATAAACTAAATGAAATAGCTAAAGTTCAAAATTATCATATTTGGAAGAAAATTATTACATTTAACAATTAACTACATTTTGACACGACCTGCAAATTAACACTAGGAGTATGGTTTGACGGAAGCCGTGTGACAAAAATACTATCCCATAATTTTGCACAGTAATCTAACAATAAATGTGGCACACCCAGATTTTCATATGCACACCCAGAGTCTCTTTTCTGGCTACACTACTGTTATAAATGTTAATAGATGCAACCTTTTTTTTCTTCCTCCAAACAGAATTGGCCACCTGCGCCACTTAGGCTACTGTGAGTTTAAGATTATTTAATCGGAGAAAAAAAAGTATCAAAATGTCTGACCTAATTATTTTAGTTGCTTATGTACGATTTTATTTAGAATCTTGTTTCTCATAGTCTGAGGGTCCTTTAGGTGCTTTTTGTAAATTCCAAGCATGTTTTCATGTGTCTTCACTGAGGAGAGGATTGAGTTTGGCCACACTGACATAAAGCCCAGATCAGTGGAGTGTTGCAGTGATGTTTGTCCTTCTGTAGATTTCTCCTATCTCCACATATGATCATGGAGGTCAACTAGAGTGACTATTAAGTTCTTGGTAACCTCACTAACCAAAGCCCTTCTCTATCAGTTGCTCAGTTTGACCAGAAGGCCAGCTCCAGTAAGAACTTAATAGTCATATAGTTTATTGTTAAAGACGTTTTCTGCATTACCATTATGTTGTATGGGATGTAAATTGATGTGGGAAAAATTAGTTTTAGTACTTACATGCTTTCCATTTTACTGTAAGTTTGGTTAGTAATCTAACTGCAATAAAAATGCAGCTTTGTGTAACAACACTGACCTTGAGCACCTATGAGTATGAAAACAGAAAAGGGCAGATTCATAAATTTGAATCTTTTGAATGTCATTTTGTTTTGTTTCTGTTTCTTCAGACCTACACATGTGCAGCTCCATGAAGACTGCCTGAATCATGGAGGATAAGAAAACGTTCAGAGATGGAGATTTTTCTCCAGGACAAAGGTACATTTAAATCTTTATATGATCTTAATTCTACAGAAAATACATTGCATTTCTAATTTACAGGGTGTTCTGGGTGTTTACCTTGAATGTCAAGATTTTCTGGATTATTGTATCTGTCATATTCTAGTGCTCAGATATAAAATCAATGTATTCGAACAACAAATGTGCAATCCGAATTGGCAACAAACATACAGAATTCTTCACCCAGAAAAGAGGAGTGCGGCAGGGCTGTAGCCTGAGTCTAACTCTGTTCAACATTTACATCAATGAGTTAGCGGTGCAGTTGGAACAGTCTACAGCCCCTGGACTCTCTCTACAAGACAAGAACATCAAGCTATTGCTGTACGCAGATGATCTGGTGCTGCTGTCCTCCACCCCACAGGGACTACAGCAGCAGCTGGACCTGCTGGACAACTACTGCCAGAACTGGGCCCTGGCAGTAAACCTCAACAAGACCAACATTATGGTCTTCCAGAAGAAGCCCAGGTGTCAGGAACACAGAGACCAGTTCAGTCTAGGCAGCACCGATCTAGAACACACGATGCAGTACACTTACCTCAGTCTGAGCCTCACTGCATCAGGGAGTTTCAGTCCGGCAGTGAATGCTCTCAAAGATAAAGCTCGAAGAGCTCTATATGCAATCAAGAAAAAATTCCAAAATATTGAAATACCGATTCCAATTTGGTGTAAAATCTTTGATAGTGTGATTCAGCCCATAGCGCTGTATGGAAGTGAGGTTTGGGGTCCACTCAGTGATCAGAGCTACACTAGATGGGACAGACATCCAACAGAAGCTCTACACACAGAATTCTGCAAAATGATTCTAAAATTACAAAGAAGAACACCCAATAACGTATGTAGGGCAGAATTAGGCCGACAGAATCGCTACATTTTAAAGCGCTACAAACCCAAGAACTGAACCCTGAAAAAAATTCCACTCAGTCAGCTAGTTCTGAGACTTACTAACCAGACTAACTCTACTCTACAGTGTGCCTGTAGCTTTCTCTATTTCAGTTTTATCACGTGATAGAAAGTCTAAGGCCTTCTCAAGCCGAAGGGCAAACTCATCTAATCTGCGGCCTATTATGCATCAAACTAAGATTGATGTAAAGACAAAAAGCACTGCCATCAAGTTAGCACTTTTAAACATTCGCTCACTAAAAAATTAATCATTTCTAGTCAATGACTTTATAACCACAAACAATCTGGATTTTATGTTTCTAAATGAAACACAGCTAGAAGACAGCTACAGTGCAACAATCCTAAATGAAGCAGCCCCTCCTAACTTCACTTACATGAGTGTTTGCAGGACTGTTAGGAGAGGTGGCTGCTCTATTTAAAGATGACTGTCAAAGCAAGCAAGTGTCATTTGGTCAGGTTTCCTCAGAGTTTGACTGTTTTGCAATTGCAGGGGATTTTATTATTCACATAGATAATGCAGAAAACAAAACTACAAAAGAAATGATAACGGTTCTAAACACCTTTGACCTGATTCAGCATGTGCATGGACCCACACACAAAGGTGGACACACTCTAGATCTAATCATCAGTAGGGGTCTAAACATTTCATCCATTGTTATTAAGGACGTAGCACTATCTGATCACTTCTGTATTTTCTGTGATATATTGATCTCTGCTACAACTGAATCTAGATCTGTCTCTGTCAGAAGGAGATGCATAAACGAGAACACAAGTGTACTATTTATGGAGGCTATATCTTTAACACCAAGCATTTCTGCAGACTCTGTTGATATTCTCCTTGCACCAATAATAGTCAGTAAGAAAACAAACAGACAGAAATCAGTTTGGAGAAGATCAACAGCAGTTCAGACTATGAAAAGACAATGCAGAAAAGCAGAGCGGATGTGGAGGAAGACGAAACTTGAAATTCACTATAGCATCTATAAAGACAGCCTTCATGCTTTTAATGTGAAACTAGCCACAGCTAGACAGAATTTCTTCTCAAACCTTATAAACAGTAACTTAAATAACACTCGTACTCTTTTTGCCACTGTTGAGAGACTGACAAACCCCCCAAGTCAGATTCCCAGTGATATGCTATCAGAGAGCAAATGCAATGAGTTTACTTCTTTCTTTTCTGAGAAGATCATCAATATCAGGAAGGCGATTAGCACATCCTCAAGTAATGCAGAGGTCAGACAGATTCGGCCAAAATATCAAAAAGATACTATGTCTATTTTTGAAACAATTGATAGCAAAATTCTGGAAGCCATAGTGCAGCAACTAAAATCATCAACCTGTTGTCTTGACACACTTCCCACATCTTTTTTCAAAAGTGTGCTTGACTGCTTAAAAGCAGATCTCTTAGAAGTGGTGAATGCCTCACTTCTTTCTGGGACATTTCCAAACTCCCTAAAAACTGCAGTTGTAAAGCCCCTCCTGAAAAAGACCAATCTTGATAACACAATTTTGAGCAATTTTAGACCAATATCTAATCTTCCTTTTATAGGCAAAATTATAGAAAAGGTAGTTTTTAATCAGCTGAACAAATTCCTTAAACTCAAATCGATACCTGGACAATTTTCAATCTGGTTTCTGACCACATCACAGCACAGAGACAGCACTCATTAAGACAATAAATGATATTCGCTTAAATTGTGACTCTGGCATAATATCGGTGCTGATATTGCTAGATCTCAGTGCTGCGTTTGACACTGTCGATCATAGCATACTACTAGAGAGACTGGAAAACAGGGTCGGGCTTTCTGGGATGGTACTCAAATTGTTCAGGTCATACTTAGAAGGGAGAGGCTATTATGTGAGTCTAGGAGAGCATAAGTCTAAGTGGACGTCCATGACATGCGGAGTCCCACAAGGGTCAATTCTTGCACCGCTCTTGTTTAGCCTGTATATGCTTCCACTAAGTCAAATAATG